>NC_141053.1:7338000-7440500 GCF_041138505.1 Cibotium barometz
AATTTTTAATGTGCGGAGATGGGTGATAAGTTGTGGTCACTTTTAAATATATAGATAGATATATCAAACACACATCTAAACACACACATACACACACACACACAAACATAAATATGTATATATATATACATACATATGTATGTATGTATATATAAATGTAAATAAAAACACACACACACACATGTATACAAACATATACATATATGTTTTCTATTTAATTTATATTTTATTAAAAGATACTTTTTATTCTCTTTCTCTCTCTTTTCACCCTCCCTCATTACATCTCTCTCTCTCTCTCTCTCTCCAGGTCTGCCCCATCTCACTCTCTCTCTCTCAAGCACATTCTACACAAATGCAGATGTACGCACATGCATGCATATACTCTCTCTCTCTCTCTCTCTCTCTCTCTCTCACACACACACACACACACACATACACATGTACACACCGCACATACACTAATCTAAACGCACACTCTCTCCTCCCACACTCTCCCCTCCCACTCTCTCTCTCTCTCTCTCTCTCTCTCTCTCTCACACACACACACACACACACACACACATGTACACACCGCACATACACTAATCTAAACGCACACTCTCTCCTCCCACACAAATTATCTCCTACATAGAAATTATCTGTCGCCTCTCTCTCTCTCTCTCTCTCTCTCTCTCACACACACACACACACACACACGTACATGTACACACCGCACATACACTAATGAAAACACACACTATCTCCTCCCACACAAACTATCTCCTACATAGAAATTCTCAACCTCTCTCTCTCTCTCTCTCTCTCTCATGTGCACACACACACACACACTCTCTCTCTCTCTCTCTCTCTCTCTCTCTCTCTCACACACACACACACACACACACACACACACACACACACTTAAATAGATTTACACACATATATATAATTTTAATTAATTAAATTTTAGATTAAATTTTAATGGTAGGGATGAGTGGTGAGGTGTGCTCACTCTCAAATAAATGCATCTTTCATGTAATCTCTCTCTCTCTCTCTCTCTCTCTCTCTCTCTCTCTCTCTCTCTCACACACACACACACACACACACACACACTCAATTCATACATCCACCTATAATCGTAATAAACCATACAATTATCTTGTCAACTCAACTCATACATCCACCTATAATAGTAATAGACCATAAAGTTATCTATACTCCACCAATGACATTGTGGAAGTAGCAAACCATTCAACGGCTAGTGCAACCTTTTTTATTTTGTGCTCTTACAAAATGACTACCAAAACGACTCACATCTATGGTCCTCACAAATGACTACTATCAAAGACTTTACTTTAACATTTGTACACTTGGACATTATCTCTTGTAAATGGTGTGCACCAAGGATGATCCTTCTTAGCCCCATGATGCCATCCATCAAACAACTATTTTTTATCCCTTGTGATTAGGTTAGGGTGGGTGACTGACTACAACCATAAACATATGACTCAATGTCCATTTTGTTAACTATCTCATATAAATAGTTGATGTTATGAGATTTTTATCGTTAGACAACTCTTTTTAATAAGTCTTTTTACATGCATAACCATATAGGTAAAGACATAAATTAAAAAGTCATATGGCCAATACTTATAGGTGAAAATGTATAAAACATATAGGTGTAGACATAAATAAAAATTCATTTAGCCAATCATTATATTAGGGTTTTCATACCTAATGTCCATGGTTAAGATATAAAACCCTAATGGCCTAATGCTTGCCTATAAATTTGAACACTCAAAAACCCTAATGGCTACTACTGCCTATATGCACATGCACATGCACACTATTTATATATACATGTTTTTTCTTTACACACACACACAAACATATATATGTATATATATATATACATACATATGTATGTATGTATATATAAATGTAAATAAAAACACACACACACACACACATGTATACACACATATACATATATGTTTTCTATTTAATTTATATTTTATTAAAAGATACTTTTTATTCTCTTTTCACGTTCCCTCATTACATCTCTCTCTCTCTCTCTCTCTCTCTCTCTCCAAGTCTGTCCCATCTCACTCTCTCTCTCAAGCACATTCTATACATAGATGCAGATGTACGCACATGCATGCATATACTCTCTCTCTCTCTCTCTCTCTCTCTCTCTCTCTCTCTCACACACACACACACACACACACATGTACACACCGCACATACACTAATCTAAACGCACACTCTCTCCTCCCACACAAACTATCTCTTACGTAAAAATTATCTGTCGCCTCTCTCTCTCTCTCTCTCTCTCTCTCTCTCTCTCTCACACACACACACACACGCACATGTACACACCGCACATACACTAATGAAAACACACACTATCTCCTCCCACACAAACTATCTCTTACATAGAAATTCTCAGCCTCTCTCTCTCTCTCTCTCTCTCTCTCATGCACACACACACACACTCTCTCTCTCTCTCTCTCTCTTCACGCACATTCTCTCACATAGAAACTCTCTCTCTCTCTCTCTCTCTCTCTCTCTCTCTCTCTCACACCACACACACACACACTTAAATAGATTTACACATATATATAATTTTAATGGTAGGGATGAGTGGTGAGGTGTGCTCACTCTCAAATAAATGCATCTTTCATGTAATCTCTCTCTCTCTCTCTCTCTCTCTCTCTCTCTCTCTCTCTCTCACACACACACACACACACACATGTATACTATTTATATATACATGCTTACATACCTATAGATACACATACATACATAATATATATAAGTGTGTGTATCTATAGGTATGTAAGCATGTATACAAAGATTTCATTGAAAGATGTGAGATGAGATCTTCTTAGATTCTAATTCAAAATTGCATTGGAAGATGTGAGATTTGGCTCCTCCTCACGCTTGAAGGAGGAGTGGGTATTTTGAAATAGCCCCACCTCCTTTGCTCACGTGGAGTGAGGTGGGGTTGTGGTTAATCCTGTATAGATAAGTGTGTGTATCTATAGGTATGTAAGCATGTATACAAAGATTTCATTGAAAGATGTGAGATGAGATCTTCTTAGATTCAAATTCAAAATTGTATTGGAAGATGTGAGATTTGGCTCCTCCTCACGCTTGTTCCTAAGAGTGAAATAGTCCCACCTCCTTTGCTCACTTGGAGGGAGGTGGGGTTGTGGTTAATCCTGTATAGATATAGAATATAGATATAGAAGGGAAGGGTGGGCGGTACATTGAGGCCCAAGTGGACCTTGGGAATTGTGAATTCTGGGTGAGTGTAGGATATTATTATACTATAGGGGGAAAGGTTATTATAATAATAAATAAATAAAATGAGCTGCCGTTGTGATTTCATTTTTTTCTTTTTCAGAAAAAATAAAGTCACCCACCGTCCCCGTTTTGCTCCATGGACCCTTTTGCAGATGTGTTGTATCCGACGCCCATCGATCACTCCCCCTTGCATTCCTTCTCTCCATGCCTTGCTTGGGCCGACTACTACATGCCTTGTTGCGCCTGAGTAGCTACGCTCGCCATCGCTTTGAGCTTTGCCAATTGTAATACAAACCTGCGTTGGATCCACCATCATCTATAAGCAGGACATCCTCTTCACCTTCTTGCTAATGTAGAGCCACGCTATCATTTAAGTCTGATCCCAAAAGCCTCACATAGGGAAGCAGCCATAAATGTGGTGGTATTATTTCCAGCCCAATAAAAAACATTGAGAAAACAGATAGCCAACACTTTTTCCGTGGCCCTTTTGTGCTGCAAGGTCCAAGCTAGCAACTAGGTGCTTTCCTCGTGTTGCCCTTGAGGTGGAGAGAGGCCTTTGAATGGTGATGCCTCCTCCAAGCCAAAGAGGGCCCTCCCACACAGTTGTAACGCCTTGCCACATATGCTATAACGCCTTATCTTTATTCAACAAATAGCTTCTATGTTTTTAACCAAGTATTACAAGTCATGTAGCTGTGCAAAACAATGATATAAGATAGGTGAGGAAAGAAACTAGCAAACACCTTGCCACGTATGCTATAAAGCCTTAAGGAAAGAAACTAGCACCAATTATGCACTTGCTTGATAATGTGTCTTAGCATTGAATGATTTTCCCTACAAGAATGATAGGCTAGATAGGTTAGACTTGGCTTATGTAAGTATTACCTGACTAGAAAGGAACTAGACTTGGCATATGTATTTGCATAA
This sequence comes from Cibotium barometz, assembly GCF_041138505.1. NCBI lineage: Eukaryota > Viridiplantae > Streptophyta > Polypodiopsida > Cyatheales > Cibotiaceae > Cibotium > Cibotium barometz. The sequence goes on from NC_141053.1 coordinate 7,342,216, forward strand.
TGTTTTACATGACTTGATGATACAAGAAGGTGACACTATTTTTGCATATAGCAAATCTTAAAAAATTAAGACACATCCTCTTGGGAGTAATCTTCAAAGAACATGTAAGAATTAAAAAGAAACAATTGATTTATATTGTGAATGATTTTACTCTCTTCTACTCATCATCATTTCAAACTTCTTCAAATATCACTCTTAGGGCTACTCTAAAGTCTTAAGCCATGAATGATTTTACTCTCTTCTATGCATCATCATTTCAAACTTCTTTAAATATCACTCTTAGTGTTACTATAATTTCTTTAAATATCACTCTTAGGGCTACTATAATTTATTTTGATGATTTGATTCTTTTGAAAGAGGAACAAACTATAAGGAATGTTGGCAAGAAATGTTTTATTACAAAAAAGGTATGAATGGTTCATTGGGAATGTAAGAAGAAGATTTCTAATGATAACTATAAAAGTTCAGATCAACAATATTATCTTCTAGGTCTTTCTTTTAACTATGAATGGTCATTATGAATGTAAAAAGAAGGTTGCTAATGATAACTATAAAACTCCACATCAACAATATTATCTTCTTGGTCTTTCTTTTAACTATACCTGCTTGTTCATGGAAGAGATACTGATGATAGGCCTATTGGTGGGACTAAACCTTCTTATTCATGATGGAAGAGATACTGATGGTAGTGCTATTAGTGGGACAATAAATTGTTACGGTACCATATATTGATGCCTCAAAGTCCTTGGATGTAATACATGATGCTCATGATGCCTCTCCTATGTCATAAAGGACAAAGGCTTAGATCATTGGTATATCTAAATAGTGCTGCTTCAAGGTAAATGAATGCATATAAGGAGTATTTCAATAGTCTTCTACATGATCCAACTTGCTTTTAAAGGTAAGGTACTTGCACCCTTGAGGGCAAAAAAAAAAAAAAACAATGTGTAGAGGATGTATTAAAATTGTGTAGAGAAGGTATTATAATGTTCCAACATCAAATCATATGCTATTAAATACATGGTTCTTGCACCCTTGAGTGTGACAGATGGAAAGTTATAATGTGTAGTGGAGACATTGAAAAAGAATCTCATTCTATGCTTACTGACATAACCAAGGCTTTTTCATCACTTTTAGTAGCAGACAAATCTTATTTCAAAGCAATGCACAATTGTTTATTTTGGAGCATTTGAGCAATGCACAATTGTTTATTTTGGAGCATTTAAGCTTTATTACCTTGTATTTAATGTGTATTTATTTTGGAGCATTTAAGCTTTATTACCTTGTATTTAATGTGTATTTATTTTGGAGCATTAAATCAAGAGGTTTATTAACTTATATTAAATGTGTATTTCTTTTGGAGAATTAAATCAAGAGGTTTATTACCTTGTATTTACTACTTGTGTGAATAAATTATAACTTCTTTGGCATATTGGGTTTGGGAATGTGAATTATGGTGGTTTCATGTAATGAAGCAACAACTTAGGGTGCGCATGCACATTGGCATGGGTCTAGGCACATGGGCTTAGGACATATTGGGTTTGGGAATGTGAATTATGGTGGTTTCATGTAATGAAGCAACAACTTAGGGTGCGCATGCACATTGGCATGGGTCTAGGCACATGGGCTTAGGGTGCGCATGCACATTGGCATAGGTCTAGGCACATGGGCTTAGGACATACCTATACATGTGGGATTAGGGCACATGTGGCCTTGAGACTAAAAGGCAAATGGGCTATGCACTTTGTACCCTCTTGATATCTATTTGACATTCTATCTTTTGGATAATCTTGGAGCCTTTTAGCTTACATAAATTTAAGGGATCCTTTTGGCTTATATATATTTGGTGAAGTGGAGTGATCATAAAGCTGAGATTTGGGATAATCACCATGGATTAATATACAAGATTAAGAAGACAATCTCATACAAATGACCATGATGCCTAAGTGAGTTAACCTCCCACCAAGAGGATGGAAATAACCTTTTCCACAAACCAAGTTATGAAAGCCATGAGGCTCAAAGAGTCAAAATGTCCAAATATCAAAATATGTCCAAAAGATACAATAGTGGTCCATGAGCCCCCTTTTATACTTGAGCCCATGACCATGAGCTAGACCTAATCTAAATTTGTTGCTTCATTACAAACCATCCCCTCCTATAATGATTTTGTTCTCAAAATCAAAGGGTGGTCATGTAAAATAATCAAACATATATAAAAGGCTAACAACGTTTTCTAGTAGTGTTTATTTTGTCGGGATGTCTGGGATTCCATTTGCTGCTCCACAACGAAATTTCGCTGCTCCTCCACAACGAAATTTTACTGCTCCACAATGAAATTTCGCTGCTCAACAGCGCTTCTAGCAGAGAAAAATTTCGCTGCTCCTCCACAATGCTTATAGTAGAAAAATTTTGCTGCAAGGCAGTGCCTGTAGCACTTAAATTTCGCTGCTATATTGTAATTTCGCTATTGTACAAGGAAAATAGTAGCGAAATTATGCTGTTATTTTCACTTCATGAAATTCTAAAGAGTTGTTGGATCTATTGGATGCTGAGTTTTAAAAATACATGTCACATACACATAAAAAACGATGTATAATTTAAAAAAAACATCCATTAGAACCCTTGGAGCCATGTTTCAAGCAAAAAAAAGTTAGTTGAAAACTTTTGAGAAGTGAAACAATGTCAAGATCATGAATCTATTCCATCTTGTAATAAATCCATATGTGTTGCTTCATCAATGCCTATATCTAATGGGAGCTTAATGAAAAGATAGGGTTCCATATCAATATCAATATCACTATCATGATCCAATGAAGCATTGTCATGATTGATAGGTGACTCATTATCTTCTGTTTATAGTTCTGGATGTTGTTGTGTGTTTTGAATGAACCACCCTAAATCAGTTTTGGCCAAGTTAAAGATGTCTGACAATGATCATCAAGGACCGGAAGTTGGTTCTGAGAGGCATGGTTGAGAGAAAAAATTTGTTGTGTATGTGATCGATGTAAGGGCCAATATATGTGATCGATGCAAGGGCCAATATATACGAAAATTTGTTGTGTATGTGATTGATGCAAGGGCCAATATATACGACAACATCGTATAACAATTGAGCATGTCCGGACATATAGTCTTCATGAGGCAGTCGCATGACCAAGTGCGGATGATGACATGGAGGAGAACTATAGGAGAGTGCTAGGTAACATGCCACACCATTTGGTGACATTGGGTAGAGTGTGGAAGGTGGCAAGGCTTCATATGGAAAGCATGGCTGAGACTCATCTTCCCCAACCAATGAATGAGGTGCCTCCACCATTACCACATGAGGAGGAAGAGAATCTCATCATGGACAACATGGTGAATGACTTCTTTGGATAGGAGGTCATAGATGATAGTGAGAAAGCTCCAATGTCACAAGAGGAGGAAACCTTGCATAGAGAGGTAAGAACCCCTTTATATGAGGGATGTTTGTACTCCACACTGCAAGCAAACTTGGAGCTATTGAAATTGCAAACAACTTATGGATGGAGTGATGCAAGTGTCACAAGTCTTCTTTGGTAAGACCGCCTCATTCTATTCTCTCAAATAGAAAATATTTCATGTTCTATATACTCTCCTTGCTAATATTTTGACATATGATTTCTTATGTTTTGTTGCAGGCTTCTCAAGAAGATTCTTCCCCATCAAAATCTATTACCAAACTCACGAGATAGGTGTCGTAAAATTCTCTCTATGCTAGGTATGGATTACACAAAAATACATGCATGTCCCAATGATCACATGCAATTTAGAGGTGTTAATAAAGATGCAACACAATGTCTACAATGTCAGAAGAGCCGCTATAGGGATGATTTACAAGGAGATAAAGTTCCCTGAAAGGTTTTGAGACACTTCTCTATCATTCCTCACATCCAACATGTTGCATGACAAATGAAGATCAATACAAGGATGCAACAAAAAAGACACTTAGGGTTCTTGAAAAGAATCCCAAGTTGTAGATGAATGTGGGAGAGGGCTTGATAATAATCCCACATGGGAACTTTTGGGAGTTCTAGAGTTTTTGTATAAAAGGTGGTCCATTTGAGAGCTAGAGCACTCTTTGGTCATTTGGTTGAGAGGCTCATAGAGAGAGCTTGCTCCATAGCTCCTTCTCATGTGCTCTCCCAAAGCTCTCCATCTCCATTCATGCTTCAATCTTGTACTCTCTATTCTCTACATTTTCAATGATATGAGGTTTTGGTCTACACACTTGCTAATCTAGATTTCTTAATGATGTTTTGATTTGTGAGTTGTAGAGTGCATGTGATGAAGCTTGTGTATGAAATGATGTGTAGTTGAGGCTTGTGTGATAGCTCTTTGCATAAGTTGCATTTTTCGTGCTTAAGTGTAGCCTAATCTTGATGCTTTGATTATGTTAGATTGATGTGTTGATTGTGTTAGATTGATTGCTTGAGTGTTGAAGAAGGATTGAGTAGGACTAGAAGTCATTAGTATGTGGTTGACTCATCTTCTCCCATTCGGGATAGCCTCTATGCGCTAACCGTCGGGTTGCATTCACGGATTGACAAGTGTGTGGGTTGGAGTGTAGCCTCCGCTATGCTATGATGCCCCAAACAATGGCGCCGCTGCCGGGGAACGCACACCTAAGTTAGTGAAGGGTGTTAACCATTACTTCTTACTAAATGCTCCATTGATTGCAAAATCGTGGATTAGGGTAGATTAGAGTAGAGTTTACAAGGGCATTGAGTGTGTGATCTCAAGGGCACCTTGTGTGTTTTCTGTTTTTTTATTAGAAGCAAAAAAAAAATTAAAACCCCATTGCGGTAGAGTAATCCCGCCATTAAGTAGGTTCAAGTGATTTCTGTTTTTGTATTTTTCGACGTAGGGGCTGTAGGAGGTGTGTCGTTGGAGGCGCAACAAAGAAAAATAAATAGATATATATATATATATATATATATATATATATATATATATATATATATATCTACTTATACACATATATATACCTTGTAGCGGTTGGGCGGCCGGCTTATAGCGAGGAGGTAGCACTTGTGGAGGCGGCTTTAAATATATATATTTATTTATTTATTTATATATATTTATATATATACATTGGAGAGGCTGTGGGCGGCCAGTTGAAAATGCAGTGAAGTCTGCAGTCGTAGTGGGCGGCCGGTTGAAAGGAGACCAAGGCGGTTTCATTTAAGAAAAAAATTATAATAATAAATTTATGTAACTTTTTACGTCTGCATCGTGTGCTGCACTGGGGGGCGCTTGCCGCCGTGGGTGCAGCCTTCAAAGGGCGGCTGGAAGTGTGAAGCGCTGGTAGAAGCGCTGGCCGAAGGAGAAAGAGAAGGGCGGCCGGTTGAAAGGAGACCAATACGTCTGCATTGTGCGCCTGCAGAGGCGAAGGCGGCCGGCGGCGTTGGCATAGGCGGGAGCAGAGGCGTAGGCGGAGTTGGCCGTAGGAGGCCGGCTAGAAAGGCCGTGGAGGTGGAAGAGGCGGAGTGGCCGGCGTGGAAGGCAGTGGCCAATGTAGAGAGCGGGGAGGCCAGCTTCGGAGGCCAGAGAAGCTGTAAGGCGACCGGCTGAAAAAAAAAAGAAAAAGAAAAGAAGGCAGCTTTTGACTGTGAGGCGGCTGCACGACCTGTGGGAGAGTAGAGGAGTGGGGCTTCTTCCAGGTGGTGAACCATGGCGTGGACATCAACAAGATTTTAAAGGCGGTTAGTAAGTTTCACGAGCTGCCCAGCTCGGAGAAGCGCCTGCTCCCGGTCAACAACGCGGACAGCGGCATCACTTTCGCGACGGGCTTCAACAACGCGGCGGGCGCCGCTCAGGACTGAAAGGACGCGCCGGGAATTTGCGACGGCTTCAACTAAGGGCCGTGTGGAACGGGTTGCGAAGAGCCGTTAGCTGTGGCTGCGAAGGAAACGGTGGCTGCGGGCGGCTAAGGTGGCTGCGAAGAGAGGCTGCGTCGAAGTGGAGGAGACCTGCGTGTAGCTGCGTGGAGGTGGAAGGCACCGCGTGGGGTAGCGTCGAAGCGGGTGAAGCGGACGACTGCGTGCAACAGTTGAAGGCGGTGGTGAGCTCGTGCATCGAAGAGGGCGAGTGGGTGCGCCAGCGCAAAGTCCGGTGAGCGGCGAGCGGTGGATAAGGTAGGTGGAATTTTCCATTTTTTTATTTTTTTATTTTTATTAATTTTTCATGTTTATTTTATATTTTTAAATAAAAAAACAAAAAAATAATATTTTTTTATTAAAAAAAAAAGAGAAAGAAAAAAAAATTAAATTTAGAAAAAAAGAAATTTAAAAAAAGAAAGAAAGAAAAAGAATAGTAAAAAATTTTATTTAAAAAAAAAAAAGAAAAAACAATTAAATTCAAAAAAAATAATTTTTTGAATCCATTGTTCTTTATTTAAATTTTTGCATAAGTAAAGTAGCGTGCATTTTTTACTTTTATTTTTGTAATTACGTGTATAATTAGTAGATTTATATTTTTGGTAATTAGGCACGAAATTTATTAGTTAAAAAAAAACAAATAAACAAACAAACAAACAAAAAAAACAACAAAAGGAGAAGAAAACAAAAGATTTTTTTTTAAAAAAAAATCTATAAATCAAGTGTTTTTTAGGAGTCTATTTTTTTTACATATTTTGTAAGTCTTTATTTTTTTTAATTTTCTGCATAATTAGTGTAACCTGCATTTTTTTAATTTTTGTAACTTTGAGCATAATTAGTATTTTTTTTAGTGTGATTCATAATTTTTGTGTAAATTTTAAAAAAATAAAAACATAAAAATCATTAAATCATTTAAAAAAATCATTTAAAAAAATATATTTTAAAAAAAATAGGATAGATAGTTACGCCACACACATTCATTTTAGTTGCATTTAGTGATTAGGTAGGTTAATATATATATATATATATATATATATATATATATATACATATATATATATATTTTATTAAAAAAACAAAAATAAAACAAAACAAAACAAAAACACATAAAAAAACCAAAAAAATTTGACCTTATGCACTTGCGGTCGGGACGTCTTGTAGATTCTGCCATAGGGCCTAGGGCACCTTCTAGAGTACCTACGCAAGAAAGTGGGACCCAATCGGTAGGCAATTTGGCAGATATTGCTGAAACCCTTTCTGAATCCCAATCCGATACCCTTTCCTCCAGAACAACTAGTTCATTGTCCATGGACAATCTAGAGCCGACAAATAGTCATCCCGTAGCTCCAAATAGGACACCCTCAAGATCCTTTAATCCATTTGAAGCCGACACCATGGGGTTAACACTCAATGTGAGACTCCAATATGTCTACACAAATGCTCAAGGAGCTGAGATCTTTAGGGACCCACAACAACGGTATCTTGTTAAGATCGCAGACATTTTCTCAGAACTTGATAGAGCACCTCTAGTCAATGACCAGGGTAACATGTACATGGGTGGAGATGGTATTCGCTACGAAGTCACCTACCATCCAGAAAATGTAGACAAATTAGGGGAGCTCTCTAACACCGAGTTCTTAGACTTATCAGAATTTTCCAAAGCAAGGGAGTCTAGAGATGACTGGCTCATTGAGCCGGACATGCCTGGACCATCCAATGCCCAGTCCTCAAAGCCATCCATAGATGATTTACTTCTTGTAGATCTAAATTTGGAAAGGAATGCTTCCACAACAGCACTACATGTAGAAAAAATCTCAGTGGAGAATTTAACACTCAAATCTGCTAATCCAAGAGCTTTATCATGTCAAAAGGGTGGTGTTTCTACCCTACACAACCCACTTTCAAAATCTGTTCTTGAAGCTCCAAAATGAATGATGTGGATAATTAATGAGTACTCAAGTGTGGGCCATGGCTGGCATGTTCCAACTACTCTAGTTGCTGCTCAAAGAAGGCCGGGCAAGAAGGGATTATCAATTTGGCTACCCAAAGATGCGTACAAACTTGTACCATCTAGTCCAGTTGCTAAGCCTCTTAAGAAGCACATCATTTCCAAGCTTAAACCTCGGATTGTTAATCGATGGGTCCCAAAACATGTTCTTAAAGCACAAGGCTATTATGAGGGTGCAACAGCAATTTGGCTTCCAAAATGCCATGCTTTGCTAGGGGTAAAAGAGTGTTTCAGAAAGATTCCAAAAGCTACCCTTGATTGTCCATATCAGTGGGTGCAAAAGAAATCAACACAAACTCTTCAAGAAAGGAAAGGTGGCTGTGATAGCACCTACAAATCTACTTGTGTTGATCTTCCCAAAACAAGTAATGAATCACCAGTTGTCCCAAATTCTCCTCGTTACACAATTCCACCCTCAACTGGTGTACCTAAGACACATCCAACTTCACATGAGTCTCATTTGAGCATAGATTCTAGCATTTCAATGCCTAAATCCTCTTATCTTGCTCAAATTCCAAGACAATTGATAAAAATCCCACCCAAGAAGGACATACCTAAAACCAAAGATAAGGCGTTAACACTACAAATGAAGCTCTTTGGTAAATCAATGTTTGAATAGTGTGGTTCCTTATGCCTTTAGAGGTTTGAGATGATCTCCACTACTAGGGCAAGGGTAAGTTCAGTGACTCCATAATAAGATCGACAAGCCAGGGCACTTTTCTCCCACTGGGTTTTTCCCCTCGGCTATATTCGGTGTTTGGCACCAATAGCAAATTTTATTATTTTCTTTTCTTTTCTTGTTTGTTAATAAAAATTTTGCAGAGATTTTCGTAAAAAACAAGAGCATCAAACACGCCCCAATAGTCCACCTACCGTGCAAACAAATTAGGAAGGGGGGAGACATGCTACGCCTACAAAGATCAAGGAGGAGCAATCTGCACAAAATCAGCAATGCATCAATGCAAACGAACAACATCAACAGGGCACTACAACAGGTGTATTCAAATCTTAATCTTTATTTCTTTATGTGCTCTTATCTTTCGCATATATGGTTTGCATGTTCACACAATGTTGGTTGGTTTAAGTTTTTGATTAGTTGTTAAAATATGGTGAGTGAATTCTAGACTCTTAGAAGACTTAGTAAAAGATATTTCTATCTAAAGACAGTGTAGGATATATACCAAGGGAATATGCCAAGTTCTTATGCTTTTAAGGTATATTAGTTATCCCTAGTGGTAGCTACCTCTTAGATATGAGCTAGGTGCTAGGAGTAATAATAATTTATAAAAAAATTATACCCTAAAAAATAAAAAAATAAAAAAATATATATACAAAGTGAATTGAGACATGATGTGTCTACAGCCATGTGGAATGCTTGGTAGGACCTGGGGTTGTCTTAGCACCTTGGGGCCGATGCCTTGGTTTCCATGGGGTGAACACTGATATCTAAAAGCTTCAGAAAAAGACCTTCGAGGAATCTATCGCCTTGATAGATGTTGGTAGGACTCTGGGGTACACTATGGGCCCTCGAGACCGATGCCCTCATCTTCATGGGGTACTCCTTAGGTCATAAAAGAAAGAAAAAGGGTCTGTCGCCCTTGAGATACTTAGCGGTCTTTAGATTCTCTTGGTGGAGGTCTCTTGGCCATTGCTTGGGTCTCTTTGGGATGGAACCTTAATCTTTATCACCTTCTACACACACATCCAAAAAAATATAAAAGAAAAAAAAGAAAAAAAAAAGAGAATTCCAATCACCTTTGCTCATATTTAGGAGTAGGTTTGCCACTTAGGAATAACTTACATACTTGTAGGACATTCAGACTGCGGTCATAACCGGCGGTGTACAAAGCACACTTGTCTTTGCATAGCACTATCTACTACTTAAGTCTCACTTTGACTAGTCTTTATTCACCTATTTTAGTACTCATTAAAACTTTAATCAGCCTTTCACTTGTATGCTCACATGTGGAATTGTCATTGCTGTTTTTTTCTTTTCTTTTTTTCAATAAAAGACTTTACTTGTATCCATTGTTTTTTGTTGCAGCTCTTGCTACTACCGCGCTCGAGGACGTGCGCAAAATAGGAAGGGGGGAGTGTTGCATGACAAATGAAGATCAATACAAGGATGCAACAAAAAAGACACTTAGGGTTCTTGAAAAGAATCCCAAGTTGTAGACGAATGTGGGAGAGGGCTTGATAATAATCCCACATGGGAACTTTTGGGAGTTCTAGAGTTTTTGTATAAAAGGTGGCCCATTTGAGAGCTAGAGCACTCTTTGGTCATTTGGTTGAGAGGCTCATAGAGAGAGCTTGCTCCATAGCTCCTTCTCATGTGCTCTCCCAAAGCTCTCCATCTCCATTCATGCTTCAATCTTGTACTCTCTATTCTCTACATTTTCAATGATATGAGGTTTTGGTCTACACACTTGCTAATCTAGATTTCTTAATGATGTTTTGATTTGTGAGTTGTAGAGTGCATGTGATGAAGCTTGTGCATGAAATGATGTGTAGTTGAGGCTTGTGTGATAGCTCTTTGCATGTTAGGTTCTTTGCATAAGTTGCATTTTTCGTGCTTAAGTGTAGCCTAATCTTGATGCTTTGATTATGTTAGATTGATGTGTTGATTGTGTTAGATTGATTGCTTGAGTGTTGAAGAAGGATTGAGTAGGACTAGAAGTCATTAGTATGTGGTTGACTCATCTTCTCCCATTCGGGATAGTCTCTATGCGCTAACCGGGTTGCATTCACGGATTGACAAGTGTGTGGGTTGGAGTGTAGCCTCCGCTATGCTATGATGCCCCAAACACAACACATGTTTAAATGTAAGGGGATTGCAGAACTCATGATATGGCATGCTACTCATCGCTCAACCGCCGATGGCATCATGAGGATCATAGCTAATTCACCAGCATGGCAACATGTGGAGGAGCATCAATGGCCAGAGTTTAAAGATGAGCCTAGTCACTTATGTCTTGGCTTGGGCATGGATGGTGTTAACCCATTTGGCTTCAAGTCCACATCATAGTCTACTTGGCCTATTTTATTGGTGAATTACAACCTCCCTCCATGGGTGGCAATCAAGAAAGGTCATATAATGCTTGCTCTCCTTATACCAGGCAAGTATTATGCGGCGAACATGGATGTGTAGCTCGAGTCTTTGATTGAGGAGCTTGAGATACTATGGCGAGGTATCAAAGTACATGATGTTTCAAGGCCAATAAATAGGCATGAGGTGGAGGTGAAAGGAGTTTTACTTTGGACGATGCATGACTATCCCGGGTTCTCGGAGTGCTCAGGTATCTACTTAAACCTTATATGCATAAGGCTTTAACCTTTAAACTTTAAGTTTATATCTCTATCTCAATCATCTCAATTTTAAAATAGGTTTGGCAACCTCCAAACATTATGCATGTCCGATTTGTAGACCATCACTTGTTTCGGAAAGACCCTCTACACTAAGAAAGTGGTGTATGATAAACATCATCGATTTCTCCCTCCTTTACATGCCAAGTATGTGCCACATGATGTCTCACCACTTGTGATGAGAGGTGGAGATTGATTTGAGGCATGGAGAAGCACTCCCAATCCACCACCAAATGGAATGTCTAGACACTCAATCTTCTTTGGACTTCCATATTGGTGTGACATGAAGATCAATCATCTCTTAAATCCCATGCATATCTTCAAGAATGTGGAAACAAATATTTGAGACCATTTAATTAGTAAAAGAGATACAAAGGGTACAAGGGATGACTTACAAAACATTAGACTCCTTCAAAGTGCATGGCCAATTAAAAGTGAGAGTGGCAACATAGTCCTACCAAAGACACCATGGGTATTAACCAAAAGGGAGCACAATAAGGTGAAAAGTGTGATTGCCTCTTTTTGTACACCAACGGGAGTAATGCATTCATTGAAGGGTGCCTTCACAAAGACCAAAAAGAAAGGAGAGAAACAATTATATGGCCTCAAGACACATGATTGGCACAAGATATTACAGGTATATAAATATTCACTTATTCATTTTCTCTTTTTGTGGTACATAATTTGTAAGCTCATATACTAACTTCCATTTTTTTTATGCATAGTTTATTCTTCCAACAATTGCTATAGTTGGTTGTGGAGATAAGAAGGTGAGAGAGGCTATTTACAAAATGGGAAGCTTGGTGAGGTATGAATCTTCTCTTCAATTCACTAAGTTATATTGCTTATTTGGTATTCTCATGCGCTCACAAGTTATGTATTGGTAAATAGTACACATGATTGCTATGTATGTAGTTACATATCCTTAAAGAAGATAGATGCTACATCCATTGAGATGGCTCATCTCAATGCTATTGAGGTACTGTGTATGATTGAGGAAAACTTTCCTAGAACAATTCTCACTAGCCAATTGCATCTTGTGGTGCATTTCATTGATAAAGTGGCATTGTATGGTGTTATTCATGTTCGATGGATGTTTTCCTTGAAAGGTTCATGAAAACCTTCAAGGACTTTGTTAGACAAAGAGCAAGGCCAGAAGCAAGCATGGCAAAGGGATGATTGATGCAAGAGTCTCTTGTGTATATCTCAAAACATCTATCTCGCATAGATCCTTCCATGCCACGATTGTGGAGCAATGAGGAGGATGACCAACTAATCACTAATGTGCCTCAGGGAAAAGGAAGGCAACGAAGACTGGATGAAGCATTACGGCCACAAGGTGAATACATTCTACATTGTAAATAGTCCCATCATGGAGAAGTGGATTGGGAGATACAAGGATGCAATCAATAGATGAAAGGATGAGAGAAGAGCTTTCAAAAGAGCAAATAGACGCTTGCCATTCTCGCCTAGCTTGGAACCTCTACCAAATGTGATCAATATAGAATGGCTTCATATGGCAATATCGATGGTATCACAAAATGGAGAGATGATCACAAGAGAAGAGCATGAGTATGCAAGAGGATGTGACCCTCATGGAAGTACATTCTTCATCTCTATCTCACATATATACCTTGTTTAATGCACTATACTAAATGTCATGCTTTTTTTTAAATGTTAGTATAAACTATATAATGCAATATGGTCAAAGGGAAGGCACTTTCGCACGGATCATGTGGATTCTAAAAGATACACATTTGATTGTGATGTGATGGTAACTTTTGAGCAAGAAAGTTGAGCTAGTAGACATGAGACCAATGTCATAGAGAACAATCTTGAGTATTGTGGAACTATTCACGATATTCTTGAGGTTGGATTTAGAGCATTTAGTCTATTCATCTTTGATGTCAAATGGTTCAAGGTGATATATAGAGATGCTCACAAACAACCATGAAGAAACATCCAAATGGGTTCTTTTAAATTGATTCCACCAAGTTTTGGAATGATGAGAAAGATACTTTCATACTACCTCAACACTATCAATAAGTTAGTAACCCAACCAATCCCAAATTAAATCTTGATGTAGTATAATAAAAGTATAACCCCTTTGCTTTGTAATATTAGGTTGTATTTCATGCCGATCGAATTGATCCAAAGTGATGGTATGTTATACAAGTTTTCCCTCGTTCAAAACATATCTTTCAAGATCAAGATGTGGAGGCCGAATCTCTGGATGATGAGGTGCAAGTACTACCTCAAATCGGCTCATTAAAAGAAGACAATGAAGAAAACATTTTGGAGGGGGCCGATCAAGAGCATAAGGAACATCATTACCCATAGTTTCGCTGTTGCACAGTGAATACATCAACATTTTTTCACTGCCCCCACCAACAACGAAATTTCGCTGCTTAGCAAACAACGAAGCTAGTAGTGAAATTTTGTTGCTGAGTAGCGACCTCCGAACTATGACTCCTACCAAAATCGCCACCGACGACGGGCGTCAATACCTACTTACTTCCCCTAACCTACACATGCACAGGCTATGCCTGCAACCCAACTATTCCTCCCACCACACCTCTTCTCTTAAGGGTTTTGCATCAATCAACTCTCCCTCTGCAAGGTAAGCCCTCTTTCTTGCTTTCTTCAAGCTTTAATGGAAAACTTCAATCTTTGCCTTGTTTCAAGCATTCATGGAAAGCTTGTCCATAGCTCAATGTGAGCTTTTATTCCCCTTCCTCTCTCTTTCCTTTCTCTTTCTCCCTTTCCCTCTCTTTCCTCTCCCTTTCCCTAACCCTAGCCTAATGCATAGAGCTCTAATAGAGAGCTTTGATGGAGAGCTCTCCATCAAAGCTTTCCATTAAGCATTCTATGCATAGAGCTAGGGTTTAGGCTTAACATAAACTAATTTTTTCATTCACTTATAAATTAAGAGTAGGGTTTAGGATACTCACCTTTTTTTGCTCTTGTTCTTTTGGCTTGATAATGTGTTAATTAGGATTATGTTTCTTTTTGTAGGTTTATTCAAGTGAACAAGGGTTTGGGCATAGCATCTCATACGGTAAGCCCTCTTTCTTCATTTTGGCTTATGCTTCTTATCTTTGTGTTTTTGCACCCTTGGGTGGCGGGGATTAGGGCTAGGTCAATAGGCCTCTTGCAATAGGGTAATGCATAGCCCTTATGCAATAGGGCTTATGCATAGGCCCTATGCAATAGATTTATGCATAGGGCTTATGCATAAGCCCTATGCAATAGCTTTATGCATAGCCTTGTGCATAGGGCTTATGTAATAGGCCTTATGCATAAGCCCTATGCAATAGGTTTATGCATAGCCTTATGCAATAGGGCTTATGCATGAGCCCTATGCAATAGGTTTATGCATAGTCATGCAATATGGCTTATGCATAAGGCCTATTGCATAATATGTTAAAAATGAACTAATTTTATGATTTTTTATGATAATCTTTTGTAGGTCTGTTCAAGCGAACAACCACCAAGGGTTTAGGCCATGGGCAGCTCATACGGATTTGGCTACAAGAGGATTAGGGTATAGTGCACCCTCGAGTGCCAGGGATTAGGTTATAGTGCCTATGTATACCCTTGGGTGCCAGGGATTAGGTTATAGTGCCTATGTATACCCTATGCATAGGGCTTATGCACAGTGCTTATGCATAGCCTATGCATAGTGCTTATGAACTAATGTTTTGATTTATTATGATATTTTTTTGTAGGTCTATTCAAGCGAATAACCACTAAGGGTTCTAGCCATGCAGCGGCTCATACGGATTCGGTTAGAAGAGGTAAGCCCTCTTTTTTCATTCTTTGTTTATACTTCTTCTCTTTGTGTTTTTGCACCCTTGGGTACCGAGGATTAGGTTTAAGTTAAGAGCCTATGGCTCCTATGCGCATAGGCTATGCATATGCTATGCATAGGCTTATGCATAAGATATGTATAAGGTATACATAAACTATGCATAGGCTATGCATAGGGTATGCATAACCTTATGCATAGAGATATGGGGCATTGTTATATGCCATCTAGAATGCTACTTATGTCAAGTTAGGAGTGGTTATTTGGCGAGTAGGTGGTTATAGTGGAGGGGGAGCCCTCGATCTTCTCACTATCCTTCTCTTGTAAAAGAGGAGTTGCCTTTGGCCTTAATAGTGGGGAACGTGTGAAAAGTCCTCAGAGAAGCTATCATCTGAAAGTGGCACTATCCACCCTGCTTGTCTAAGCAGTATTGTAGGAGGTCTTAACAATGTTCTAATATCACATGTTGCCTTTATTGTCTAAGCTTGTGTTGTTGTTTTCTCTTAGTTGGCTTGACATTGTCAATGTAAGCTCTCTTATTCATTCAACCTCATGTTTATTTCACCCTTGGATGCCAGGTTTAGGATTTAGACTTATGCATAGAAATATGGACCATTATTATATGCCATCTAGAATGCTGTTTATGTCAAGTTAGGAGTGGTAGGTGATTATAGTGAAAAGGGAGCCCTCAATCTTCTCACTATCCTTCTCTTGTAAAAGAGGAGTTGTCTTTGGCTTTAATAGTGGTGTTGAGCATGTGGAAAGTTCTCAGAAGCTATCATCCGAAAGGGGCATTGTCCACCCTGCTTTGTCTAAGCAGTATTGTAGGAGGTCTTAACAATGTTCTAATATCATATGTTGTATTTTTTTGTCTAAGCTTTAAGCATGGCTTTTGTTAGAGCAATTGTGTTTTGTTTCCTCATGCATGTATGTATAGGCAATGTCGATCGACCCCTCACAAGACCTTGATGTGGAAAATCTGCTATCTTATAAATGAACGATATGGGTAGCAAGCTTGGTCTCAATTTACTCAGACATAGGTATGATTCCATCAAACCTTTTCACATACATGAAGTTAATTTTTTATGCATTCTATAAGTCTTTTTTTTTAGTCTTATATGCAGGCGGGCTTATAATCGGGCCAGTTGACGCCATGTGGGAAATCTACCCCACTTATCCAGTCAACCTGCATATAAGATTAAAATCCACTGGCAGGAGGTTCAGCTCCACAAAAAAAGGGAATAAAATTGACCTACTCTACACCACAAAAATGACCTAATCTTGCCAAGCTCTAGATACCATGTTAGAATTTTGTGGTGCTCATGCTAGATCAAATATGTGGAGGAGAGAAACTCACAAAATACAAGAAAAGATCTTGCTTATTAAGTTGCTCAAAATACAACTAAGCTTCATGCTCTATGAAATGCCTTCTAGCTCCACCTTTAAATAGGTGAGCTAGTGGACCATAAGTCCATTCACACACACACCCTTCTCCTCCCCTTTTTCATAACCTTAGTCTCTTAATACCCCCCTCAATACCAACTATGAAAAAAATTAGAATTGGACATAGGATGCCTTTATAACATTAGGTGTACAAGGTTAGGAATATAGGTGTGGTTACATTGAGATTTAAAACAATTTCTCAGTGGAGTTCGAGGCTGATACAAAGTTAGCCTCTGACTCTTTGTTAGGACATTTGGAAGTGATATGTTCCATTTGTTTACACTTGTTACATTTCATTTTGTTGGGATATTTGATCCAACAATTATTTGCCAACAAATGACCCACCTTTTTGCAATGGACACATCTTTGATCACTTGATGTGACAAAGCTTGTTCGATATTCGATGAAGTTGTTGCATTTGAAGATTCAGCTCCTCCCTTTGGCCTCTTTTCTTCATCAAGACAAGATTGAATGACTCCTTCAAGGGTGGGATTAGGTATGTTCTTCAGGGTGGTGATGATTAAGGTGGGGTACACCTTCTTGACTGCTTTTAGCAAAACAGCCACTGCATCATCTTCATCCATTCTTGCATTCACTGATGCAAGTTGAGCCATAAGGCCCTTCAAGTGAGAGATGAAGGCTCCAATGCCGTTTCCCTCTCTGAGTTCCAAGCTGAAAACTTCAATTTTAAGTGAGATCTTGGAATTCTTACCATGAGCTCCATAGAGCTTGTCAAGCTCATCCCATTTCTCCTTTTGCAGTCGGAAGCTGGTCCACATGGTGAATGAGAGCCTCATCAAGATGAAGCATGATGATGGCTTGTGCCCTCTCATCATCTTCAATATCTTCAGCGTTAGTTCCATCAATAACGTTAGTGCCGGAGATGAATGGCCAAAAACCTTTGGACATCATCTTGTACTTGACAAGGACTTACCAAGTGTGGAAGCCCTCTCCTGAGAACTTCTTAATTTGGGTGTTGTCCTTTGACATTGGGTATTGAAGGAGATTACTAGAGAGTAATGGGCTGATTTATGAAGAAAAAACCAGAAATTTGTGATGTTTTGGCTTAAGTAGAGGCATGTATGCAGGATGAAGGGGAAGATGAAGAGGAGGACCCTGATTATGAGCATGAAGTGATAGAAAGAAAGTGAAGAGGATGAGGAAGGCGATGATGATGATCACTCGGAATCTGATAAGGATTCCAATTAGATACCTCTTCATTTGTAAACATTTTATGTATATATGGCCAAAGGCCCAATAATTTATGAAATATAATAAATTTTGGGCTCAATTGCATTCTCCATAGTCTGTGTGTTTCTTGTGTTTGTGTTTGTGTTTGTGTCATAAAACTGAAAGTGTGACTCTGTTTTAATTTAAAAAAAGAGCTGGGACGCAGAAGACTGGTGAGTCCTGTGCAGATTTCCCAGTCTGTCTAGCTCTTTTTTTTATTGTGCAGAGCTTTCGCTGCTTAACACAACAAAGTACAGCGTTTCTAGCAGTGAACCCGTGCAGCGAAAATAGCCCAGCATCTACCTATCCTTCTAGTTATAAAAACATTGCTATTTTCGCTGCTACACCCTCATTCAGTTGTAGTGCAAAAATCATGACATAAGCCACTATCATAGAAGACCCAAATACCACAACAAGCAAACTATGACCCCCAGGGTAACATGGAAAGGATGAGGGCCTCCTATCGATGATGAAACTAAGTAATCTCCCACCTAGATTAAAGGGAAAGTGTAAGAGACCATTGTCGATGATGAAAGTAGCCAAATATGCCCCTAGGTCAAATGGAATGTGCAAGAAGCCATCATGGACCCTTGAATTCTAATGTAGCAATAGCTCCTATGTCAAAAGGAAAGCTCGAGTCTGAGGGATAGCTCATAAGTCCACCCTCGCAACAACTAAAACATGGAACTGACATCTAGGGTATCCGACAAATGGAATAAAAACTCCCAACTGGAATGTTGAGTGGTGCATGTAGATCAAGGCCAAGAGATGTCACAAGTGCATCTGAATGGTATGCCATGTAATCATCTACTATACATCTGAAGTGGCATATGATGCACCCAAAGATGAATATCTCGGCTCGAAAGAAACTAGGGTCATGTAGACATTTGTGAAAGTCGAAGAAACACATCTCAAAGTTGGCATTATCTAGTATAGCAAAGCTTGAACAATTTGAGACATGATCCACTAGATCAATTTGTATATAGGCACAATCCAAAATACGTAATATGCCCTCATATGTGAAATCTTCTACATATGTGTGGTCCTCCAAAGTAAAAGCATGATCAATAGGATTACCATAAGCATCATCATCACACTAAATACTGATAGTGTATCTACACATGAGAAGAAAGTAGCATCATCCATCACACTAAATACTGAGTGTATCTACACATGAGAAGAAAGTAGCATCATCCATCAAATCACTGACCATGTCATCCTCACAATCTCTAAATTCATCATCATGATCATGGTTTGTGTCCATCAATGATATCCATGAATAACCTATATTCCAAGATAGGTCAACCTCTCTAATCACACTGGATCTATGAAAATGTCTAAATCAAATATAAAGCCCTCTAGATCGATATGCACAATCATGCCTCTCCTACGAGGTCTAACTTGAGAGAAAAATCATCACTACTCTTATGCACTATCTCTGACCGCTCAAATACATGAACTCCATCCACACAAACGCTGCTAGGAATGCTGTAAATACTAAGACTAGTGCTCGTATATCAACGATATCTCCACAAATAGAAATCCGAAAAGAATGACCTGATGCATCTAACACTAGGAACTTAGGTCTATGCTCATAGGTGTCTCTGTCACTCATATGCAGAGTATTACTAACCTCAAGTGTGCTTATGGATACATGCCTCCCAAGTGTGCTAATGGATACATCACTAATCAAATGCACACTATCCTCTAGAATGTCACCACGATCAACTCGAGTGTCCACATGATTTGTAGGGAAGATGATAGGCATAGAAGTGTCGATGCTTGATATTCTCCTTGCCATCTCTACCCTCAAGATCATGCCCACATGATGTGACTCACACATCACTATCACATACATCATCATCATGTGCATATGTATCAGTGGCATCATATGCATGTGTGTGTGATACATCAATATCATCATGTGTGTGTGTGCGCAATACATCAATATCATCATCCTCATCATCCCCATCATAACACAATGAATGAATCGGTCTAGGTAAATGAGAATCAATGAGATGAAGGCTAGTCGATGTTGTGGGTGAGTCGTAGAAGCCATCGAGGCGGTCCATGCAAATACCACTACGATAGCATGAAAAGTGTAAGCATGCTTGATATGCATCATCCAAGGATCCAAACCGATCATCACCAAATTATCCCATGAATGACCACCATAATCATCATCACCCATCCATGGTCGCATCACGAACATCATCATTATCCTCGACGTAATGATATGGATCAAACCCATACTTGCACGGGTACCACTCCTCCTCCCAACAGTGTTGGTCTGTGCAAAGGGTCCCAAATCGGTCTCAATGAAATCCAAGTAAACACCATAGCTCCTCGTTGATCCCATACAAAAGGATGTAAGGATGTGTACATGTACATCGCCCTGCGCTCATCAGAATAGTATCATAATGCGGCCTACTCATCCGAACTAAACATCAAATAATCATGATATGCACATAGCTCACTTGCAAGGCATACATAAACATATGAACATAAAAAATGCCCAAAGGGTGAGGCACGTATGAACAACTACCAAAAAGGCCTAAAGTGTGTACATGAACTCATGAAATCTCCCAAATGTGTGACACAAGCAACAATGTGCTAATGCACGTGATCAAGGCTATAAAAAGCACAAATAGTGTGAGAAAATGCTAGCAATGCCAAAGTGTGCATGAATCAATGTTATCAATGCACAAAATGCATCACATGTGAGAAAGCCCAAATAATGCATCACTATGTGTGACACACCATTCACCCATGAAAAAACACCAAAGGAGCTCAAGGCGTGTGAATAAAACCCATGAAGATCTAATGCACGTGAACAAACCCATCAAAGCATAAATTGTGTGGAAAAGTCCCACAATGTGCAAGGGTATGTGAACAAGCCCAAACAAGCAGGAAGCATGAACAAGCAGGAAGCATGTGAACACTCTCCACAACATACTCCCAAACGCATGAACACTCTACAAAGCACACAACTCACATCGCATGTGAATAGGCCCAAGGGACGTGTACGTGCATCACTATGTGTGACACACCATTCACCCATGAAAAAACACCAAAGGAGCTCAAGGCGTGTGAATAAAACCCATGAAGATCTAATGCACGTGAACAAACCCATCAAAGCATAAATTGTGTGAAAAAGTCCCACAATGTGCAAGGGTATGTGAACAAGCCCAAACAAGCAGGAAGCATGTGAACACTCTCCACAACGTACTCCCAAATGCATGAACACTCTACAAAGCACACAACTCACATCGCATGTGAATAGGCCCAAGGGACGTGTACGAACTCACAAAAATACCCAAGAGTGTGCTTGACAAACCCAACAAAAATCCCAATGAAGCAGGCTGTGCGTGAAACACTCGTAACAATCAAGAGTGTGAGTAAAAAAAATGTGTAAGTGTGATAGTGTAAATGGGTTGGCTAAATGAAGGGAAATGTGAAGTGACAAACCCTAAGGTTGGGGTCTATTTTGCTAAAAGGGAAAAAATAACATTCTTCCTTCCTACACGCCCTCAGCTCCCACCTCTGCAAACAAGAAGCTGAGCCCTTTTTAAATGCAATGATGCTTGTCACGTCATGGTGGCAGCCTGAGCCTAGTGATGAACTGCTTGTGATGACGATGAAGTGTTTTGCTGTTATTTTCCTTTTTTAATCAAATTCACTATTTTCCTTCCCGAACACAAACGTGATGAGTTGCCAAAAGAAGGCGATGAAGCCCAAACAAAGATGTGCTATGGTGATGCATGGGATGTAGGTAGATTTCGGGGTGCCAGTATACGTGGCACCCCCTTTGACCGAGCCCGCAGCAGTCGGTAGTCGGTACCCCCGCCCGCAAGTGTATAAATACCGGGCTATATACATGTGCAGACGTGGGTTGGTCATGGTTGTGCCATAGTGGAGTTGGTAAGGCACATGCTTGGGATGATGGAGGTCTCGGGTTCAAATTCCACCTCCCACATATCTATACACGTGATGTCTAGACATGTGTCTGTACATATGTTCATAACATTTTGCACGGACCAATGTTTGGACATGGCTTTGGGACTTAGAAAAATTTCTAAGTCCCAAAGCCAGATGACCGGCTACCGGGGTCAATGGGGTGCCACGTATACTGGCACCCCGAAATCTACCTAGAGCATCCTGATGCATGTGCTATTTCTTTACTTTGCCCAACTGCACAATATGCTAAATTGCTTGTTGAGCTTACATGTAAGTGATGATGGTACGCTTGAACGGTAGCCACCAATTTCCAGTGGGTTTTCAGAATACACACCCGGCAAGTCAAGTTCACTAGCAAGTCGGTTCACCGGTGTTGGGAACCCTCTTCTTGTGTGCGTTGCCATTGGGCCTTACTGAAATCTAGAACCAGCGTAAAACTCATGCTCTTGAGTTGTTATTGTATGCTTGAGAGAGAGCGTGCTCCTCTCTCTCTCTCTCCTCTCTCTCTCTCTCTCTCTCTCTCTCTCTCTCTCTCTCTCTCTCTCTCTCTCTCTATCTATCTCTCTCTCTCTCTCTCTCTCTCTCTCTCTCTCTCTCTCTCTCTCTCTCTCATGATGATGATGATGATGGGTGTGAGGTGAAAAAAAGAAAGAAAGACCTGCCTCTATAGCCCTTCCACCTCGCAAACTTGGAATAACACACACGAACGGGGGCACCACCAGCCACCGGCTGGAACTATTCTCGCACTTCACCACCCAACCCACGCCAGACAGACAGCCCAAAACAGGGGCACCATAAACCAAGACAAACACCCAGCTATATATTCCCAGATCAAAACATTTTACAAGCTTCTCCCGACACAGAAGCTTTACTCACACAACCCACAAACACACTCACTCAGGCCTGTCAGCCGAGGATACACCACATCCCTGATCACCACGAACACTCTCGCCTGCCTGCTGTACCAACCACACCAGAATGAACCCGGCCACTCTCGCTCCAGAAGGCGCCCACACCAGCTAACCCTCGAGTCCTCTCTGACCCATCACTTCTGCAATGTGTCGTCAGCAGCAGCTACCCAAACATCTCTCTCTCACACTCTGTCTGTGCTGATCCTCTGCCAGCTCGCAAACCCAGGCAGCTTATCTGCCTTGCTACCGGCCCACCACCAAGCAGCAACACTTCATCTCTGCCTTCACTCGGCACCCTGCTTCACAGCCCTGTCTCCTAGGCGGCCCACACCAGCCTGCCTGTTCACTAGCAGCTTATCTGCTCCCCTTTTGTCCTCGCTAGCAGCTCCCTTTGATGCCAGCACCCACTTCTTTCCCACAGGCAGCGCCCCACCAGCCTCTGCCTTCTCCAACACGCAAACCCTCTTCACTTACATCCCACACGGCTTTCCTCATCAAGGCAGCTCTTCTGCCTCTTTGCTTCTCTCAAACACTGTTAGCCAGTCTGCCTCAGCTGCAGTTCTTCCCTTGGCTCTATCCACTCACAAGGCGGCCCACCTTTTGTAGCCTTCGACACTCTATGTCTGCACACGGGGAAGCTCCCACACACGGCTGCCCATCACCTTCGACCAGCTGCGCTCCACTGGCCTGAAACTGCAGCTCGCCTGGGAACCCCACACCTCACTCACCTCTTCATACACGCGTACGCTCCAGCAGCCTCTGCCCAGTCACCAAGGGGGCCTTCTTACTTTGTTCACCTCTGGCTGCGCCCGCTACCTGCTAACCTCCTTGTCCCTGCAGTATTACCCGGCTGCGCTTAGCCACACGTCCACTTGCAGCTCTCAGCTGCGTTCCACGCTCAGAAGCCCCCTTCTTCACACAACAAGGCGGCTTCTCTCGGCTCCAGCTACGCACGTTGTCCAGCTGCTCTTACACGGAGGCCCCCGCTTGTCCTCGCCAGCCTGCTCCTCGCCAACAACTTCGCTAGGCTTGTCTTGCAGAGCTGCGCCTGAGAGCCTCACCAAAACAATACAGCCTCTCGCCTTTTCTTGCTGCAGCTGCCGACTTCACCACCTTCTACGTTCTTCTGGACATGTGCGCTGGCAGCGTAGAATAGCTCCACGCCATGTTTTCCTTTTTGGCCATTAATTATTATATATATATTTTTTTTGCCTAAGATGGCCACTCCCCCCATTTCACACTCAAATGCCCATGGCCTTGGCCATTATCTTTTGATTTGCCCATGCTCCATACTCTTTCCAAATGCAACCCACAATCCTTGGGGACACGTACACACTTCAAGACGACCGAGCAGCTTAAATGGTTGATATCACCTCCATCTGACCTTTCACCAGACAGACCTGCAACCAGCCCAAAACCAAAAGCATCCACCCAGAACATGTACACACACTCTCCTGAGCAAAACTCTGCACAACTGCCATGCACCCATATGTACACTGACCAAAAAGACGTCTCAGAAAAACGCCTGACATACTTTGCCACCCCCCCGTCTGCTAGAGCATTCATGCTCAGCAGCATTCAGCAATTCCAGTAGTCATCCACCAGGATCAAAAGGAAACAGCAACTCACCACCCCATTCCCCAGCATCCATCGAACACCATGGCTGCATTACTGCACACCAAACATCAACCACGCGCATCACCAAATCATTTCCATGCACTTCACCCACAACCAACCTCCCTTTCTTCAAAACCTGTGGCATTCCAGCATCTAGCATTCCATCCATCAACACCAATGAAGGCCAGGTTCCAGCATCTTGACCCTTCTGCACACAAAAATCCACATCCTCTCCAATGGGAGTGTCCACCAGCACTTCCAGCTCCTGTATTTCAGGCATCTCATCACAACCATCCAGCTCAACTGGCTCAGAACCTTTGTCATCCTTGCACTTTGCCTTCAGCATTTTAGCAATCCGCAAAGAAGCCTTTGCTACATTCTCGACCATGTCAGCATCCATCTCAACCTCTGGCTCCTGCTCATCCAGGCTAGCAATTTCCCAGATATCATCCTCTGGCATACTACTCTCCTCACAACGCTCTTCATCAGACAAATCAACATGCATACCTTCTTCAGTGTTGCCAACCCCCCTGGCATCATCGTCCAAAGACTCCCCAACACCTAATGCATCCAATGGAACAACATCCACACCATCCATCACAGGTACCATACCATCATCCAGCTGTCCCAGAAAATCCAGGATAATAGGATCTTCCCCCACGTTCTCCACATCCGCATCACAAACCATCTTCACTTCATCAGAAGTCTCTACCCCATCCTCCACCCTTGTAGAATCTATCAAAGAATCATCCTCAAAGCATCCTGTATCCGGCTCCTCTTCCTTCTTATCATCAGCCAATCCCAAGGCATCATCCTCTTTGCTTCCCTGTGCCTGCATGTCATCCAGATCACTGTCCTGTACAGCCACAACGTCCTCATCCAAAGAAGAATCCACTGGCAACTTCTCATCTTCATTTCGCTCCTTCACCTGCTTCTCATCCACCTGCACATGCTTTTCAAACTTCGGAAAAAAATCAGAAGGCATATAAAACATACCCCTTTGCACCTGTACTGGCCTTTGAGGCTCCTGTCTCATCACACTTTCCATTGGACTCTTACCCACCTCAACCAAATTCACCTGCTTATCTCTCACAGACACAACACCTTCATACGGATATATACCCATCTCCATCTGCTTCAAAACCTTGCCTTCCTTTTCCCTAGCAACCCTAACAGCATCATCAAATGACCTGGGATTCTTCAACTCAACCCTGACCTTTAAATGGGGTAGCAACCCATCAATAAACAAGCTCTTCTTCAAAAACATTGGAGGAACTTCCTGCTTCAATGTCATACACCACTTACTCCACAAACATGTAAATACCTTCACAAAATCGTCCAATGATTGCCCATGTACCTGCTTCAAGACGCTCAGCTCCTGCCAAAGCACATTAGGATCCTCCACTTGCTGAAAACGCTCCAAAAGACCTTCCTTCAACCTGTCCAAGGTCAAAACACCAGCATCCTGTGCTTCAAAACCCTTCAGCCAGCTTCGGGCATCTCCCTTCAAGAAAATCCTTATCAGCCTCAGAACCTGCTCTTCATCCGTGACATGATTACTAATGCATGCCAACTCCATCTGCTCCAAAAAGTCACACACATCTTCTCCCTTCCTGCCATGAAACTCCGGATAAGACCACATCATGACAGCCTGTAACAATCCCTGAGCTCTCCTCAGCGGAACACACGCCAGAGCAACTCTTCAGTCACACAATCCTTGAGCAATCCTCAGTGGGGGCACCAGAAGGATGTGAGGTGAAAAAAAGAAAGAAAGACCTGCCTCTATAGCCCTTCCACCTCGCAAACTTGGAATAACACACACGAACGGGGGCACCACCAGCCACCGGCTGGAACTATTCTCGCACTTCACCACCCAACCCACGCCAGACAGACAGCCCAAAACAGGGGCACCATAAACCAAGACAAACACCCAGCTATATATTCCCAGATCAAAACATTTTACAAGCTTCTCCCGACACAGAAGCTTTACTCACACAACCCACAAACACACTCACTCAGGCCTGTCAGCCGAGGATACACCACATCCCTGATCACCACGAACACTCTCGCCTGCCTGCTGTACCAACCACACCAGAATGAACCCGGCCACTCTCGCTCCAGAAGGCGCCCACACCAGCTAACCCTCGAGTCCTCTCTGACCCATCACTTCTGCAATGTGTCGTCAGCAGCAGCTACCCAAACATCTCTCTCTCACACTCTG
Source organism: Cibotium barometz (assembly GCF_041138505.1). NCBI lineage: Eukaryota > Viridiplantae > Streptophyta > Polypodiopsida > Cyatheales > Cibotiaceae > Cibotium > Cibotium barometz. Next base: position 7,368,671 of record NC_141053.1, read on the forward strand.
TCTGTGCTGATCCTCTGCCAGCTCGCAAACCCAGGCAGCTTATCTGCCTTGCTACCGGCCCACCACCAAGCAGCAACACTTCATCTCTGCCTTCACTCGGCACCCTGCTTCACAGCCCTGTCTCCTAGGCGGCCCACACCAGCCTGCCTGTTCACTAGCAGCTTATCTGCTCCCCTTTTGTCCTCGCTAGCAGCTCCCTTTGATGCCAGCACCCACTTCTTTCCCACAGGCAGCGCCCCACCAGCCTCTGCCTTCTCCAACACGCAAACCCTCTTCACTTACAGCCCACACGGCTTTCCTCATCAAGGCAGCTCTTCTGCCTCTTTGCTTCTCTCAAACACTGTTAGCCAGTCTGCCTCAGCTGCAGTTCTTCCCTTGGCTCTATCCACTCACAAGGCGGCCCACCTTTTGTAGCCTTCGACACTCTATGTCTGCACACGGGGAAGCTCCCACACACGGCTGCCCATCACCTTCGACCAGCTGCGCTCCACTGGCCTGAAACTGCAGCTCGCCTGGGAACCCCACACCTCACTCACCTCTTCATACACGCGTACGCTCCAGCAGCCTCTGCCCAGTCACCAAGGGGGCCTTCTTACTTTGTTCACCTCTGGCTGCGCCCGCTACCTGCTAACCTCCTTGTCCCTGCAGTATTACCCGGCTGCGCTTAGCCACACGTCCACTTGCAGCTCTCAGCTGCGTTCCACGCTCAGAAGCCCCCTTCTTCACACAACAAGGCGGCTTCTCTCGGCTCCAGCTACGCACGTTGTCCAGCTGCTCTTACACGGAGGCCCCCGCTTGTCCTCGCCAGCCTGCTCCTCGCCAACAACTTCGCTAGGCTTGTCTTGCAGAGCTGCGCCTGAGAGCCTCACCAAAACAATACAGCCTCTCGCCTTTTCTTGCTGCAGCTGCCGACTTCACCACCTTCTACGTTCTTCTGGACATGTGCGCTGGCAGCGTAGAATAGCTCCACGCCATGTTTTCCTTTTTGGCCATTAATTATTATATATATATTTTTTTTGCCTAAGATGGCCACTCCCCCCATTTCACACTCAAATGCCCATGGCCTTGGCCATTATCTTTTGATTTGCCCATGCTCCATACTCTTTCCAAATGCAACCCACAATCCTTGGGGACACGTACACACTTCAAGACGACCGAGCAGCTTAAATGGTTGATATCACCTCCATCTGACCTTTCACCAGACAGACCTGCAACCAGCCCAAAACCAAAAGCATCCACCCAGAACATGTACACACACTCTCCTGAGCAAAACTCTGCACAACTGCCATGCACCCATATGTACACTGACCAAAAAGACGTCTCAGAAAAACGCCTGACAATGGGCTGAGCCTTCCTCAAGGTGATGATGAAGCCTTGAACAAGGCCACTCTATTTCCCCACAATGACGAAGCACCATGGTCGCGTATGTACTCTCGATCTCTCGGGAGGTCGACGAAGCATGTGAATTACATTAGCCATGCTTGCTTCTAAGTGTTGATGCTTCACATACACAGGATTGGCCAAGCTTGCCTATAATCGTTGATGCTGTTTGTAGGATTTAAGGCTGATAAATCACATTGGTATGATTAGATTAGTTGATCAACACTAAGAGATGAGGTGTTACTCAACATGTCAGAGAAACTACCATTGATTTTCTTCTTGAAGGCCTCCATGTAAGCATCATGGCGGCCTTGAACTTAATTTTTAGATCACTAGTATGTTTTGTCATTCATCATATCACTTTGCCTAGTGGTAGAATAATATCCCAAAACTAGCATGAAACTCTGAAATGACTTGTAGAACTCTTGCACTAGGTAAATCACAACACTTGTACCATGTGAACTACATTTGCATCATGTGTTTGTAGGTTAAGTAATGCTTGGTGTATGGTACACATTGGCTCACCGATGGACCAGGTTCAATTCAGTAGTTTTTTTTATGAACACTATCTTGATAAATCAGTACCTTTCTTGGAGTATGCTAAAAACTATATCAAGAAACTAGGGTTAGTGTGAAGATTTGATGAAATTAGACTTTAATTCATGTAGAATTTCTCTAAAATTCAAGAAAATCAAGAAGATTTTCAAGAACATCAAGAAATGCAACATGATCAAGAAAATGTATTTTGAAAACTATGGAAATTCTTAATTTGAGAATGATTAATACTAATCATGATTAAAAAAGCATCTTGAAAAATTACATTAACAGTAATCCAAAAATAATTATCACTAATCATGAGCAAGAAAATGCATTCTAAAAATTAGATTAAGAATAATCTAAAAAATAATTACTCTTTTAATCACTCTCTAAATAAAGATCTAAGCCAAGAGCTCTGGTACCAATTGAAATGGAGTGATCATAAAGTTGAGATTTGGAACACAGTATGGATTAATACAAGATTAAGGAGATAATCTCATACAAATGATCATGATATCTAAGTGAGTTAACTTCCCACCAATAGGATGGAAATAGCCTTCCACAAGCCAAGGTATAAAAGCCGTGAGGCTCCAAGGGTCAAAATGACCAAATATGATAATATGTCCAAAAGATACAATAGTCGTCCATGAGCTCTCTTTTATACTTGAGCCCATTACCATGGTCTTAGACCTATGGTGCTTCATACATTTAGTCTTATGGAAGGCTATTTTCATCCTCTTAGTGAGAGGCTAAATCACTTAGGCACTTTGGATTTGTATGTGATTAGCACCTTAATTATATTCAAGATTTCATGGTGATTAGCACCTTAATTATATTCAAGATTTCATGGTGATTTTCTTGTATCTCATCTTCATTTTATCTCAATTTTCTCGAAAAGTATAACATGATGGAGAAATTATAAATCTAGAGTAGTCCCATTCACCATAGTAGGAAAGTTTTAGTATATTTTATTTCCAAAATATGGTTTGTGAAAGTTATAAAGCCATTTAAAATTACATAATGATGTTTTCAATCTCGTGAAAACCATTCTGCTTTTATTACATTCATTGATGACAATTGTTAACTCTCAACTATCATGAATGGACAAACCTTTTGGCATTGGTGCTCACTAGGTAGAAGGCCACCAATGGTAACTCCTACTCAAGCATAGATCAAAACAAAAGATTCATGTTCCCATATACTAAAAGTCATTTACAATATTAGGGAGAAAACATGTCTCTTGTGTCGTTTTAAAGATTTTTACAAATAAAAGCGAGAGCATTAGCTTTTAGTAGCTTGTACTCTATAAAAAATCTTACTAGTGAGAAAGAAAGTACCATAGTATAATGGAAATGATAGTATGCAAGATCTTATAAGTCTTGTGTAGAGGCTATTATGGCAACAATACATGTCTTGATAAAGGCATTGGGATGGTAGGAAATAAAGGGTTGGTTGATTTTTAGTATTTGGACTATTGAATATGCTTTTATGTAGCCTTAGAGAGAACTAGGCTTGATGAAAAGGGAATCAGGATTAACTTTTATTTTTATGGTGGGTAAGAGTGAGGGATATAGGCTCTAAAGTCTTACTACCAGGAAGATCCAAACTAGTGAAGATGTAATCTTTCAAGTAGAGAAAAGTTTGTAGCCCTCATGACAACTTTTTAAACCTCATGACAACGAAATAAATCCACATGCTTAACTCGTCCCTCAAAATCAACTCATACCTAGATCCTTATTTTTAAGGTAAGAAACCCTCATGCAAATCAGCCAAAAAGGGTATAAAGTTATAATAAAATAAAATATAATTAGAGCAACAAAACGTGCATAATTGCTAAGTTCAAGCAGAGTAACGTTTGTAGCCCTTCAACTCTTGTTTGATAACTTTTAAAAAAAAACTCATGATAATGAAATAAATCCACATGATTAACTCATCCCTCAAAATCAGCCCATGCCTAGATCCTTCATATTTTTAAGGTAAGAAACCCTTATGCAAATTAGCATGTAAAAAACTAAGGACTAGCCATGTTAGGTAGATTCCATGTAGAACGAATATTATTTCATCATGAAAAACCAGGCTTAGGAGTTGATGGCCCACCTTTAAGTAAAAATATTATTATCATAATAATGGTATTATTGACAAATAAAAAGCTATGCACAAGAAGAAGGCATAGGGTGTGAAGAGATATTTGTTCTTCTATAGCTAGGTTGAAAACCCATTTGTAGCTTAGTATATACTATCTATAATTATAAACGGGTGGAATGTAAAAATGAAATCCTTGAATGAGGATATTAAAGAGGTATGTAGCAACCAATTTGTGACATAAACAAAAAGTATTTTCTATTATTATAAATGGGATGGAATGTTAAATGAAATCCTTGGAATCTTTGAATGAGGATATTAAAGAGGTACATATGTATAAGCAATTGGTGACACAAAAAAGAAAATAGAGAGAGCCTTCTATTATCTTAAGTAGGCTCTTCGAGCTTGGCAACAAAGAACCCATTCATATTTTCTTTCCAAATGATTCACTAATAGTCTAGTTTGTACTTAATTATGGGGATGATTTAGTATCAATCATCCTCTATGTGTCATTTGTTCTAGCAATAATCAAGAGAATATTATAGTTGTTAACATGAAATTACCTTCATCTTTTAAGATGGCTTTTAAGATGACACATTTTTTTTATAGTTCACTATTGTATAGGAAATTATTTCCATGACAAAAGGTATTTTTATTTGATGTCCCAAACTAAATATGCTTGAAAGATCTTGTTTAAATTCAACATTAAACCCATAGTAACTTCAATTATGACCAATCACAAGCTTGTTGGGAAAGATGAAGTAGGAGAGATAGTACTTGTATTAACAAGAAAAGGGTAGCCTCATTTATCCATGTAACACAATCTTAGACATATTTATATTGTGAAGGGAATTCAAGAACATCCCCACAATCGGGAAGAACATGTATATATTATTTAATAAGAAAGAGCCCAGTATTTCTCTCTCATTATGTGAAAGCATAACAATGTAGCCACTAGAAAATACACTTGTTTGAAAAGATAAAAGCATAAAATTGGGTTCACATAAAAGTCTAAATTCTTGTTTACTATAATAATTAGCCTAGCCAACATATTATAATAGATTATGCACTAGAGTGTTTTAGACTCTATTCTATTATTCTTATTTATAAGCTTGATCCTTGTTATAGTGGTAGTGTAATTAATGTTTCCTCCCATGCTCTATCCTCTCTCTTTCTCTCTCTCCCTAATACACACGCACACACACACATGTGTGTGTGCGTGTGCGTGCACAACCATATATAAATAATAATAATCTAAGAGAACCTATAATAGTAGATGCTATTAATAAAATCTACATTCATGTAATTCTTATAAAACTCACATGTTCATGCTTTGTAGACCTTAGCCTCTACCAACGTAGTATGATAGATCATACGAGAGTGTTTTATACTCTGCTATAATGTTCTTATGTTAAAACCACATTAGCTAACATTACTCCAAATGTGCGCAACATCTTCAAGCCATATTTTTTATACCATGCAATGTATTTTATGCGAATTGATTATGAGAAATCTCTGAGCTTACGAATTGTGTATTGCTAAAAGATAGTCAAACACCTAGCTTACAACTTGTGTAATGCCAGTAATGTACAAATAGAACTAGGAAATTAGCCGAGACTATATTATTGGTCCCCCTTACATTATTTGGGTGGTCGGGCATTATACAAAGGAGTCTTATATATAAGACATTTTGATTAATGAGAAAAGACATAATCTAACTCTCACAATCGAGTTTGAGTCTTGTTGCTCTTATGATTAAAGCAACTTGCTCACTGTGGCATTAAAGTAAAGGTTGAGCTTTCCATAGCTCTCTCTCTCTCTCTCTCTCTCTCTCTCTCTCTCTCTCTCTCTCTCTCTCTCTCTCTCTCTCTCTCTCTCTCTCTCTCTGCTCCCCATCCATTTACAAATCTCCTTTGTGGTGACAATGAAGGAGGTAAGGTTGAGGACCCTATCTCCCCACAAGAGAGAGTTACTCTACAAGGAGTGGCTTGACTTGAGGTGCAAACCGCGGTAAGACCCTTATGTTCTCCTCTCCTTCTCTCTATCAAGGCTCAAGTGTTCTCAATTAGCTTTAGTGCTACTAGACAGGGAAGTGCCTTTGCTTTAGGACTCCCTTGCTATACTTTACATTTGGAGTATTGCCATAACCGAGGTAACTGTAAGTTGTTTTTGGTTCATTTTGCTATCTTGGTGCAATGGAGCATGGACCAACCCTTTGGGATCTAGTTCCATGATGATTACAAGTAAGTGTTCGATTCAATCTTCTTTGATTTTTGCTATTTTCTTCTTGCATTTACAAACTTTTGAGTTTTTATTTATATTAGAAATTCATATCACCATTGATCCTTGTAGAAAAAACCATTAGGCTGTATTATGAACATCATTAGAAGATAGGTTAGGGAAAGCATGCTATCTAATAAAAAACCCAAAAACATGAATCATTTAGGATAAATCAGAGGGAAAAATCTAGATTTTGACCAAAATATTAAAAAATCTCTCTGGTTGTCATGCGTACATGCTTGAATAGGCCTATGTACGCACATTCATAAGTAAGAATGCACATTATGAAGTTTGACATGGAAGATCTTCATAATATTCTCATTAAGGAAAGGTCAGATAATATTCTTCCTTTTAATGACCATAATGATAAAAATGGGTCATGACTTCAACCCATTGCAAGTGGCAGACTTGCCAGAATTACATACACATGTGCTAAAGTTGGAACACATGTTCTTACTTTTGAACACACGTTCTCACGTCCACAAACACTTAGCCATGGATGTTTTCAACTTGAACACATGTTCACAAGTCCATAGACTCTTAGCCATGCATGTTCCCAACTTGAACGCATGTTCACAAGTCCCGGCGGACACCTAGGTATGCACATTCCTATCTCTCCTGGCCACGCACATTCCTATCTCTTAGCCATGCATGTTCACAAGTCCCGGCGGACACCTAGGTATGCACATTCCTATCTCTCCTGGCCACGCACATTCCTATCTCAGAATGCATGTTCAGAGATATTACTTGGCCATGCATGTTCCTAAGATTGTAAATGCACATTTGCACGTCTAGGACCTAACCACACACATTTCCAACTCACTTAGCCACACATGTACGTATGTGAAAATGTACGTTGTTAACTTCTAAAGGCATGTTCACAAGTCTAACAGAGACTAAAACATTAAAAAATCAGTTGAATCTAGAATATCCAAGACCAATGCTTGACTTGTGTTAAGGGGAGTGTGCTCTAAGTTGATCACCCTTACATGTACATGAGGTTAACCTTACTTGTATCTAAGGCGTGTGCTCTAAGTTGATCACCCTTACATGTATAAAAGGTTAGGAAGGATTTTTATACTCAATTCCATGCTTGAGAAGAGTGCCTCAAATGATGCTGAACCAAGAGCACCTTCTTAAAAGGAACTCTATACACTACTTCACAATCCTTGAGACCTCACACTAGCCAAGAAACCCTAGGGATTGAACATTCGAGCAATAGCAAGGATGCTAGCTTGAGTGAGGCCTATAACTAGGAACCTATCTCTTCAAAGAACATGTGTATGGACCAAGAAGTTGGAGTGCCTACTCTGTTATGACCCTTACACGTGGGACTTACATGTGGCAACATGTGGGACGTGTACACACACATCGATATGCAGGATTTACACATTAGTAATGTGTGGGACACACAGGTGTTGCATGGGAAAACCAATGTGGTAGCATACTATTGCACATATCCACTTATATTAATAACTGTGAACGACGGTAATGTTCATGGGTGACGGTTGTAGACTAAAGACCCAGTGATGAGTAGCATGAGGGTACTAGCGAGAACACGAGGTGCATGAGTACGGTGTGTGGCTGGTAAGGTACACACTTGATGCCCGAGGTCACTGGTATATATAATGGTTGGGTGGTTAAACATGGTATGCCAAGCTAGGTATATTTTTTGCTATTTTAGAGCTCTTCTTCTCTCTCACGTTTTTTGCATGAAGGAGGATTCATAGAGCTAGGGCTCCTTGCATGGAGGCTTGGCATTTGGTATCAAATCCGAGTGTTTTGTTCGTAGCTATGGGGGAAGGCATGCTACATGTTTAAGCTTGCAAGGACATAGAGATCAATTGGTTTTTTTTACAAGTTCATTCATGTAGATGTTTGTCCATTGTTTTTCCATCGGTGCTCTCCTATCCATCGACACTAGATTCCATCAACTTGCTACCATTGCCATCGTTCCATCGTTGTTGCCATTGCTATCGTTCCATCGTCATCGTTGTCATTATTGTCGTCATTTCTAAAAACAACTTTGGCCTACCCAAAGCAATGCAGTCAAAACCAACCCATTACAAATAACACAACCTTGATAAAAATGCGCTAGTGGGTACTACACTATTCTAGAGGCCCAAGGGTACTATAAAGGTAACATAAGCATTTGGGTCCCTAAAGTCACACCATCAGTTCTCGCAATCTCTTCAAACCAAGGAGAGATGGCAATGGAAACCAATCTCTTCAAACCAAGGAGAGATGATGATGGAAACCCAAGGCTACCAACACACCCCATATACAACCCTAGCAAAATAAAACCATGTGTGTAGAAGATGTGCACGTACGTTCTCATATATGCATACACATCTCCACATTCACAGTTATGTATGTACGTTCTCATCTATGCACGCACATTCCATGTTCACATCTACACACGTATGTTCTCATCTGCACATACACACTCGTACATTCTCATCTATGCATGCACGATTTCATGTTCACATCTCAGCAGCATGCACGTTCAAAGCTATGAACGTACATACATTTTTTCTATGTACAAATATTCCCAAGAATGGTCTATGAACATATGTACCCACCTGTTCCCATATATTCCCATGTAACTACTTAAAAAATAGAGGGGCCTCCTTCTTTCATTTTCTACTATTCACTCTCTAGCTATTTAAACTTTTCTCATTTTTATCTAGAATCCTCCCTGCTCTCCAGCCCTTTGAATCCTCCACTGTCCTCATAGGTAGTAGCACTAGAGACCTCTACTAAAACCTCTTCAGATGTTGTGCTCCTCACACACCCACCAAGAAGAGGAAGGCCACAAAGGTTGCCAAGCTCTTGGAATACCAGGTAGCTACCACCAACTTCTCCTCACTTGGAGTGGAGCTACTCTGAGAAGTCGACGACCACATGATTCATAGCCATATCTAGGAGGCTGACAAGAAGGGGCATGATTCATAGACATATCTAGCCTGACAAGAGGGGGGAGGGCAAGCTAACCGACCACCCTTAAGAGTGTTATCAAAGATTGCCAAGAGACCAAAAGTCATGGAACACATGCATAGCCTTGAACTCAGTGAGCTGGCAGCTCTTCAGGCTTGGTGGGGCCTAGGCCTCAGCACCTCATTTAGATTCATATCCTTCTATGACATCCGCCTCAATATTGGCATAGCTCCTGATGCTATAACTGTGTTGACTTGACCTTGGCCCTCATAGTCGATGTGGGTCATGAAGGTTTGCACCTACCCCGAGTTATAGAGCCCTACCACGAAACGCTGAGCATGCCACAAGGAATGGTGAACTCAGGGTGAAGGACATCATCACATGGACCCAATCAATAAAGACGGAGTCAAATGGGAGAACATCACTCAACCTGCTAATTACCCCAACCTGAGTCCTCACCATGCCGACTAACCTCTTCAACGAGCAATACCAATGAACAGGGCTAATAATTTCCATCATGAACTCATCTGTGCAAACCAAACCAATAAGTTTAGAGTGGCTATGTCCTCACTATAGGGTCCTCTACTATGCTGTAGGATGGAAAGAACTCCCTGAATCCTATAGCTACCAAAGTGTAGCCACCTCAAGCAAGCCTCCTCAACAACAAACCCCAGCAGCTCCCTCCCCTCTGTGACTCACCTAAACCTAAGAAGAAAAGTCTAGCTCAAGAGACCACTACCACCAAGGCCTTTACCAAATTTTTAGAAATGAACCTGATGTGGACACCCCACATGGCTAGAGTAGCATGCACAAGTGGCAACAACCAAGACCTAGAAGAGTCAACACAGTTTGGTGCTACCCCCAATATCAATCATTCCCTAGGACTAAGGCAATTCAAGGAAGTGCATGGCGTATGGTCCATTTTGACGGGAGTACATTATCGAGTTCTTATAAGAGACACAAAATCAAAGAGAGATGTTGACAATAGCTTGAAATGAATTCATGAGATGCTAATAATTGATCTGTCAATTTGCTAAAAATTTGTTGTATCAAATCGGATGATTGATGTCTACACTTAAATGTGATTGAAGTCTATAATTGAATTGGATGATTGAAGTCCCTGATTGGATGATTGTTGGAGTGTAGTTAAATCAGATGATTGAAGTCCTAGATCAGATGTTTATTGAAGTAGAATTGAGTGACTGAACTATAGTAGATTTTGGTGATCTCGTTGAGATCAAAGAAGTGAAATTACTGATCAAAAAATTTGAATCATCAATCAAAAGATTGAATCAATAATCCAATCGGGCCATTTAACATTGATTGAACTGGTCCTAACTTGCACGATTGAACAGTGGTGAATCCCATAATTTATGTGTGTAGGAATTGGGTGATTGAAGAAGTCAAATCGCTCGATCAAACTAGACCTGGTTGGTGATTACAAATAATTATCTACCATGTGTCAAGTTATATGCCATGTGTCAACTCATGGCTATGCAGTGACTTGACGACATGATTGATGGAAACCTGACAGAGTTGGATGCTGCACCACAAAGTTGATGATAAAGTTAATGCTGTAGTGTGATGTAGAGAAGACTTTGGTGCAAGAAATTGACTCTGTGTGAAGAAAAATTATCTATCTGAGAGGGAATAATAGCCCATCGTCGACTCTCTATGAATAACATTCAACTTTGTGTGAAGAACAGTCGTCACTTTGCAGCCACCTCCTTCAAGCTTTGAGTGAACAAATAATCACCTTCTTCACAAAATAAACACACAGTAGCCTTCAAGCTCTGACACCAATGTTGTTGGCAAAGTTCTTTAAAATAACAAAGCTTTGAGAACGAGACATAGCCAAGAAGTCGCCTGCTTTAAGTTTGTAGGAGAAGTCACCTACTTTAAGTCTGCAGGAGAAGCCTCAATGAAAGCTTATAAGGAATCCAAAGCTCTTGTATAAGAAAAGCTTTAATGGTGAAGAAGTTGAGAGATCAAAGTCTGTGCTTTGATACCACTATGCTAGCTCATAACGGAGATGAACTCACGAACACACACAATGCTCATCAATGAGAAGAACACAAGGGTGTATGTAATCAGAGATAATGACTAGCTCAAAGGGGAGAAAGATGAAACTCTTTGCAAGTACGAAGGAGAAAGCTCAAAGGGGAGAGAAATGAAGTTCTTTGAAAGTACGATGGAGAAAGTAAAAATGAGTAACAACCCTAAAGAATGGGTGTGGATGCTTATATACTAGCTAACCCTAAGGTGTCCATTCACACATGGATGGTCGTGGGTGAAAACCCCATGGGATAAATATGCCCATGACATCAATACATGGCCTAATTGTAATACTACCATAAATATCTAACATAGCATGCATATCTTGGTTCTATAAGAAAGATCATAACCCCAATCATGGAGGTAACATCGTGGTGCCTGACCTACGAGCATACATTTGCTTTTGTTAACTTTGGAAGGCCCACACCAAATATGATGTAATTTTGGAAAGACCATTCATGTGCCAATTATCTTTCGATGATTCTCACAATTGGGGTTATAATGTCATCTACCTCCATTAAGAGGGAAATACCATCAAGATAAACCTAAAAGACCATAAATATAAAGAAGTCACCAAAATGTCTATTGATGACTTGGGGTTAGTTGCATATGACAGCTTGCTTGGACTTAATACACATACACCAGTGGACAAAGTGGCAAAAGGCGAGTTGGAAGTTGAAGCTTTTATAGCTTTATTACCAGACCCTAAAGAGGAGGAAAATTAGATGCACTTATTACTAGCAAAACGATGATCCTACACTTGTAGGACTGTAATTCAATGATGAAAATTGTAGATACATAATTCCAATCACGATTGTAACCCCATTAGGGGAGGTTCATCCTATGGAATTCACATGAGCAGGCATTCTACTCCTCAGATAGAGATAGAGGTAGAGATAGATCATCATCTAGAGGCCAAGGTGGAGACCATTTTGAGCATGCCTTCTACTCATATATAGGTAGAGGTAGAGACAGATCGTCATCTAGAGGCCGATGCAGAGACCATTTTGGAAATAGAAATCATGAGTAGTAACAACAACAAGAATCTAATGTACAAACAAGTGGAAGAGGCCACTCTAGAGGTAGGGGATCTAGAGAGGCTGATGTGCTTGGCAAAGAAATCAAAATGCAAATAGCATAGAGTGTTATTACTATGGAAAACCAAGGCACATGGCAAAGGATTGCTACAAAAGGTAGAGCGGTATTACTATGGCAAACCAGGGCACATGGCAAAGGACTGCTACAAAAAGAAAAGTGCTATTACTATGGCAACAAGGGTACATGGCAGTTAGTCAATATCTACCTCCACAATAAAAGTGTGATACACACAAGTATTTATGTACAAGAGGCTTTCCACATCAGGCAAGCAATTCTCAAGTCACACTCTCATGGAGCAGTGTGATACACATAAGCCATGCCATGATAAATGTACTTAGAGGAACATATGGCAGTCCAAATGCTATTGCATGGAATAAAGTTCCTAATAATACTATACATCTAATAGTGAAACAGAGACACTGATTCCACCAAGGAAGGAGGAATAAAAAACGAGGGAAAAGTCTTCCAAAGAGTCAAAGTTGTACCAATCAGGGGCTTAAGCGCAAGTCTTACACCAAGCAAGTCCTTTGAGAGTGAAGATGATGAAGGAGAAGTGTTGCGAGAACACCAAGCGCTTCTTAGAGAATTCCTTGAAAAGAGAAGCTCTACTCAAAAGAGCTAGGAAACCATTAAAAAATAGAGCTAAAAACCACCAAGCCTCAAGGGAAAAGACCAATGCTTGCAATATGTGAAAGCCTTGAAGGAGGCAACCGAGGAATTTTTCTCTAACTAGAAGGATCTAATGAAAAGACCGAGTGTAAATGCCATGAAAATAGATCCTTAGATAGATGAAGAACCTAGGGAGGAACCCAAATTAGTGTGGATAACCATAGACTTGACCCAAGAAGAGGAGATAGAACTTATAGTAGTTCTCACGAAATATAGAGACGTATTGTAGATTTGAAAGGAGTCCCTCCAAAGGTATGCCAACACATATTTCCTTTAGTGGATGGTGCTAGGCTAATTAAACAATGACCGTACACATACAATGAGACCTATGCTAAGGTAATCAAAGCTGAAGTTGATAAACTTATAAAGGTGGGTTTCATTTATGAGATTGAGCATACAGATTGGGTGTCACTAGTCATGATTATGCCCAAGAACTTAGAAGAATGGTAAGATTTGTGTGTGTGTTAACTTGAAAAAAATAGATGCAACCATCATAAGAGATCATTACCCATTGCCATACAATAAACATGTGCTTGAGAGAGTGGTAGTAAAAAAAGCCTACAGCTTCTTAGATGGATTTTTTTGGGTATAACCAAGTATCCATAGACCCAAAGGACTAGCACAAGGTAATGTTACAAAATGGGGATAATTTGTATATAAAGTACTACCGTTTGGTCTAATCAACGTGCCAGCTACATTTCAAAGCTTGATGTGCATGGGCGTATAAGGATTTCCTAAGGAAATTCTTAAAGATCTTCATGGATGATCTCTACATGAACTCAAAGCTAAGCTGAGAGCATATACCCCATCTATAGCTAGTGCTAGAAAGGTGCTGACAATACAAACTATGTCTGAACCTTGAAAAGTGTAAGTTCATGGTGGTGAGACAAGGTGTACTCCTAGGGCACACGGTGTTAAAAAATGTAATATCTATAGATGAAGGAAATATTCAAGTAACTATAGAACTCGAACATAGAACTCAAAAGACTCGAAACACCTAAAGTAGTCCAAAGATTCACGGGTCACACAGGGTATTATAGACGCTTCATATTCATGTATACGGAGATTGCTAGATTGCTATATGCCTTGGTATGTTTCGTGTGGACTAAAGAGTGCAAAGAGTTATTCTATAAGCTCAAGTGGGCCTTAAAAATAGCTTCAATTCTCAGAGCACCAAGGTAGTATGTCATCTTCCATGTATACATAGATGCATCAACTTACACTATAGGATGAATTTTAGCTTAACATAGCCAAAAATACATGGAATTTCCTATTAGTTATGCTATGGGATGCGTTTTAGCTCAACCTAGCAAAAAGAACATGAACTTTCCTATTAGTTATGCCAATATGTGGTTAAGAAGTTTCACCATTATCTTTAAACAAATTTATATTTTTTATAGACCATCAGGCTTTGATCTGCCTTATCAGCAAATCATGTGCCAAAGGGTTACTTGGTGGTTATTACTTCTTCTCGAGTTTGATTTCATGGTATCAATTCACAAAGGAACATCACATATTAGAGCTGATCATGTGTCAAGAATTTATAATGGTGGGGACTCGGTGGGGAGGGACCAATAAGGTTTGAGCAAAATCTTCCAGATGCATCTCTATTTCAAATAAGTTTAGTACCAAGGTGGAGTATGAAATTGCTAAGTATTTGAGCAATGGACCTTAGACAAGACCATGTCCTTTGAGAAGGGAACATCAGTTAGTGAAAGCTACAGCCCCGTACACCCTCATTTTAGTGAACATCAGTTAGTGAAAGCTACAGCCCCGTACACCCTCATTTTAGGAAAACTTTATAGATGAGGGCAAGATGATGTCTTAAGACTCTACGTATGTGAGGACAAATATGTTGATATTCTAGAACAAGATCATGCAAGAGTTACTAGAGGAGGACACTTTAGAGAAGACATCACAGCTAGAAAAGTCCTATATAGAGGACTATGGTGGCTGACACTCTTAGGTGATGTAATGGAATATGTTAAATGTTGCAAGCAATGAGTTCTAGCACTTCAAGATAGAATGCCTTTATAGCCAATCATGTCCTTAATACCTTTCACCAAATGAGTCATTATATTTGTAGGACCCGTTGGCCCTATCGCCAAAAGCACACACAAGCACGATACATCATCGTGGCCGATTATGTGACCAAGTGGGTTGAGGCTAAGGCCACAGTAAAAGCGGATGCAAGAATGACCACCACGTTCATTTATGAGCACATCATTATCACTAGATTTAGATGTCCTTTGGATCTAATTTAGCGACCAAGAGACAAATCACAAATCACTTCTTTGAGAAAGAAGGAGAGGAGGAGCCTGAAACCACGCTTGATAAAAATCACTTTTGCGCGACAAGCCGCTTGCACTCCACTATACGAGGGGTGTGTATACTCCACCCTTCGTGCAACCTTGGAGTTACTAAACTTGCAAACCATGTAATGCTAGTGTTATAAGCCTCTTTGAGTCCTTAGCATTTGTGGTTAGCAATTTATAATTTTGACATACCATACCCTTTATAACTAATATTTGAAATTCTCTCAAACCCTTTGTAGACTCATGAAGAAAATACTTCCTTCCAACAACAAGATACTAAGCACAAGAGCGCATGCTAAGAGAGTATTGACGGCACTTGGCATGGATTACAAATGTATATATGCATGTGTTGATTGTGTGCTATTTTAGGGTGCTCATAAAGATGCAACTCAATGTCCAAAATGTGGAGAGTCTCATTACTAAAGTGATTTCCAAGGTACGATAATTCCTCAAAAAGTGTTGAGCCATTGTCCTATCATACCCTAGATTTTAACACATGTTTCGGTGCAAGTCTATTGCTAAATTCATGACATGGCATGCACACAATCATTCCCCCAATGGCCTGATGAGGATCCCTACAAATTCACTAGCATGGTAACACATAGAAGAGGAGTGGTCAAAATTCAAGGACGAGCTACGTCACTTTCGACTTGGATTGGGTATGGATGGATTCAATCCATTTGGTCTCAAATCAACATCGTGGACCACATGGCTAGTGGTAGTAGTGAACTATAATCTCCCTCCTTAGAAGTCAATAAAGAAGGGTCATGTGATGCTAGCTCTTCTTGTACCTGGTAAGCACAAAGTTAAGAACATGGATGTGTACCTTGAATCTTTGATCGAGGAGCTTGAGACACCACGGCATGGCATCCAATTGCATGATGTGTCATACTGCTTTCACAATGTAGAACGGAGGTGAAGGCAATTTTAATGTGGATAATGCATGACTTTCCAAGATATGGAGAGTGCTCTAGTATATTTTCTATTCACAATCACCTTCCTATGATTTGAATTATCAAATATGAGTTGGCTCTCAATATATTTTATTTGTGCATTGTACATAATTTGGACTCATAACATCTGATCACAATGCTTGTCCAATTTGTGGACCGTCGCTTATTACATCATGGCCTATTAATATCAAGAAGGTCATGTATGAAGACCATCACCACTTTTTTCCATTTAATCATGAGAAGTTTGTTCCATCTACAAAAGGAGTCCCCCCACATCCTCTAAGAGGAGGAAATTGGAAAGTATTGTGGAGAGGTTTGTCCCATATGCCACCTCTAAGAATGACAAGGTACTTAATCTTCTTTCCTATCCATATTGAATAAAGCTAATAATCAATCATCTTCTAGATCCAATGCACATCATAAAAAAGGTAGCATCGAATATTTGGGACCACATAATTGGCAAGAGAGATTCTTTAGTGGTTCGGGAGGACTTGAGAT
Organism: Cibotium barometz; assembly: GCF_041138505.1. NCBI lineage: Eukaryota > Viridiplantae > Streptophyta > Polypodiopsida > Cyatheales > Cibotiaceae > Cibotium > Cibotium barometz. Next base: position 7,385,475 of record NC_141053.1, read on the forward strand.
TGATGGAATGTCTCCCCACCACTTGGCCAATAGTTCAAGAGGATGGGATGATAATTTTACCCTAAATCACCTTGGATCTTGACAAAGAACAAGAAGAAGAGAGCGAAGAATGAAATTGCCTCCTTTCATACCTCTATGTGTGTCATGCGTTCTTTAAAGAAGGCATTCACAAAAATAATGAAGAAAGGAGCAACTCAATTGTATGGTTTAAAAATACATGACTTGCACAAGATGTTTTAGATATGTTCAATTTACTTATATAAGCTTCATGATGGTCTTTCATTGTAATTAAATAACATTGATTGCAATGTTTTGTGTTACATAGTTCATTCTTCCCATATGCATTATAGCAGGTGTGGAGATCAAAAAGTGTGTGAGGCCATCTACAAAATGGAGTGGTAGTGAGGTATGAAAAACTAAAATTCTAACATTGATTGCAATGTTTTGTGTTACATAGTTCATTCTTCCCATATGCATTATAGCAGGTGTGGAGATCAAAAAGTATGTGAGGCCATCTACAAAATGGAGTGGTAGTGAGGTATGAAAAACTAAAATTCTAACATGGCTTTATTTTATTGATGCACTAGTTTGTAAGATAGGTCATGTTAATTAAATGGACTCAACTCCATCTTAGTTACATAAGTTCTAAGGAGATCCATCCATCCACTATTGATGTAGCCCAAGTAATGGTAGTGTGCATAATAGAGGAAAACCTCCCAAGAACTATCCTCACAAGTCAATTACATCTTGTGGTACGCTTGATAGATGAAGTGTCAATGTGCAGTGTAGTGCATGCTCCGTGGATGTTCTTGAGTGTTTCATAAAGACCTTGAAGTATTTTTTAAGGCAAAGACCTAGGCTATAAGGAAGCATGGCCGAGGGTTGGTTAGTGTAAGAAGCATGTGTCCAATTTTAGAGTATCTCTCTCGAGTGGATCCTACAATGTCACGTGATTGTGGAGTAATGAGGATGATGAGTGCATGGTGTCTCACGTACCACAAGGAAAAGGAAGAGAAAAGAGAATGAACACATCAATGTTGAAGGAGGTGAATACATTTTGTATTCTCAATAGTGAAGTTATGAAGAGGTGAGGAGAAATTGATATGAGGAGAGAAGAACATTTAGGACGTATTCAAGAGGCTTGCCCTTTCCTCCGAACCTTGCACCACTTCCAAAATATTGTACTATTGATTAGCTTTATGAAGAAATGGAAAAGGCAGAAGAACATAGAGACACAATGACAAAAGAAAAGTAGGAGTACGTAAGAGGATGCGAGTCAAGTGTGTCTCTACTTTCTCTTTTTTTATTCAAGTAGAATCTCATGATATGGTTATTCAATATCATAAATATATTTCATTGGTTTTGGTGGTAGTATAAGATATACAATGCCATGTCGCCTTAAGGAAGGCATTTCTATAGTCAACATATAGATACAAAGAGAAATACCCAAGATTGTGGGGTTATGGCAAACTTTGAGCAAGAAAGTGGAGAAATGCTTGATTATTGTGGCATTATTCAAAACATCCTAAAGGTTGGATTCATGACATTCCAAATTTTTATATTGGATGTAAAGTGGTTCAAGGATATGGTGTGTGGAGGCACTCAAGAAACCGTGAAGGCATCCAAATGGATTTACGGCCGATCGATTCCATAAAATTTTGGCAAATAGAGAGAGAGAGAGAGAGAGACACATTTGTGCTACCTCACCATTATGAACAAGTAAATTCTAACCACCATAAGCTTTTATTATAATATCATTATGCATGTTTACACTCGATGTGTTTCTTCTTACAAGGTTGTATTTCATGCGAATATAAGTGATAAGAAACGGTGGTATGTCATAAAAGTCGCTCCTCGTTCAAACAATATTTTTCAAGATAGGGATGTGTAAGAGCTAATGGACGAAGTGGAAATTGAAAATAAACATGCAAAGGGTCAAGTACAAGATGAAGAACAAGAGATACCACCAACTAATCAAGATGAAGGTGTCCCTATCCAAGATAATGAGGAAGGAATTGAATCCGAGCATAATGATGATGTTGAGTCCATTGCTAGTGGGATAGATCTTTTTGTTGATCTTAGAATGGGACATATGGATCTTTAGATATACCAATTAGAATGTATGGATTTGATAGAAGATGCAACAGATGTTGGGCCAAGCTCACCCTAATTTATTAAACAATTTCTTAATTTTCAAGTCTTGATTTAGTCCATATTTGATTGCATTACAATACATTTGGTTGGTACTTCTTCTTTTGTGATATTGCGATCACATTTTGTGCTTTTTTTGTGATATTGGAATCGCATTTTATGCTTCTTCTTTTGTGATATTGGGATATTTTGAGCTCTCGAGAATGCTCTTTGGAATGTTTGGATTTTTTCCTAGCATGCAGCTATACACGTGGCTATAGCCACGTGCATAGCCACGTTCTAAAATTGTATACACCTTGCATACCTACCCGGGTCCCCTCTCTCTACTCTCTATCCTCTTCACGCGGCTATGTTCCCCATATCTTATAGTGATAGGACATGAGATCAACTTGAGGCTATCATGAAGGAGGATAAGGTAGGCACATGTGGCTCCTAGCCTTAGCGCAACACCATTCTGAGTTCTTGGCACATGTGTCATGGGTATTAACCATAACAACATTGCAATTACGGCACTCCCTGTGCACCCTAGTTTGTGATTGTTAGGAAAAACACATGACAATTATAAACATGGGCCTTTGTTCTTTCGCAAAGCAATGATGATTCAACATCAACAAGCCGGCACAAATCAAAGAGCAATTGATTATTCCACTTGACAAATTAATCATGTTTTAATCAAATTATTAATCCCAAATGAATACTCATGTTCCTTTGTTCCTTTACTAAATTGGGCTATGCCAATCTTCCCCTCTCTCTCTCTCTCTCTCTCTCTCTCTCTCTCTCTCTCTCTCTCTCTCTCTCTCTCTCTCTCTATGCCATGCATAACCCAAAATCTCTCTCTATGCCATGCATAACCCAAAATCTCCCTTTCTCCTTTGCTTCTCTCTTTTAATTAAGGCTCAAGTGTTCAGCTGCTTTACTTTTCATTGCTTTTCAACCCCTTTTGTTCTAGTATTCTTTAATTAATTTTATTATTATTTAACATCCAGTCTAATGCTAAATTAGCTCTTAATGCACTCACCAACTAATTAACTAACTAGGCCTATTACTAATTAATTCTAATACTAAAATGTATTTAGCTAAAGTTAACTAACTAATCTACCCCTAATACTAACCTAACTAGCTAGACGAACACTATATCTAATTAACTTTAATGCTACTAATACTCCATATAAGCTAGTCAACTAATTAATACTACTAATTAAAACTAGCTAATTTCGTTAACCTACCTAATGCAACTAATCTACCTATACACTGAATAAAATATTTTACTAAATAAGGCTAATTACTTTTTATGCTAACTAATCATTATGCAAGTGTGAAGCCAATTAACTCATACTAACTTACCTAATCCTAATACTAATAACTAAAGTTTAGCCACTAGCTAACTAGATGCTACTATAAGTAATGCATAAGTAAGTGCACTAACCAACTCATTAACTTAATACTTACTTATGAATGTAATACTACTACTATATGCTAACTAACTAGTCCAACTAATGATGAAACTACACACTAGACAAGTAAACAAGTCTTAATGTCAATGCAAACCCTTCACTGCTGTAATTGTTCTTAATCTTATGCGACCAAACCAGTCCACTAATCAACATTTAAAAAATCATTTCTAATCCTTCCTTTCAACCAAATCAAACCCTGCACCAGATCTTTCACCAAATGATGCACAACCTCGGATCTCTCACTAAGTGGCAACAAAGAAAGCAAACCCTGCATAAAAGTCTACACAAAGGCTAAGGAAAAAAACAAATGTGCTCCCAGCTGTGGTGCCAATGAAAAGTCCAAACACACCACACTCAGTGTTGTAAGACTAACCAAGTGAAGTGCACTTATGTTCCTAGTATCATGGGAAACTTGGATGCTTACCCACCATCTTGGAGAAGAGGCAATTATAGCAAGCTAGCACTTGAGAAAACCACCTCCCTTTATTAGCACGTGAGTTGTCTATGTTGATCTTGGGACTCCCATGGCTTAAAGAGCTCCAAGGTAGCTTCAAGGCAATAGCCCTCTCCTTACACACACCCTCACACTCTGAATAGCATCAATGGCAAGGCATATGGGAGGCAACCATGTTGTAGCAAGCTAGCGCTTGAGAAAACCACCTCCCAATGTCACCACATGAGTTGTCTATGTTGAGCTTGGGACTCCCATGGATTGAAGAGTCCCAAGGTAGCTTCAAGACAATAGCCCTCTCCTTACACACACCCTCACACTCTCAGTAGAATTAATGGCAAGGCATATGGGAGAGAAGAAATGACACATAAACTCACACCCACACATACAAGCATAGAACTACCAAGAGGAGGCAAGAGAGCATAAAGGTAGGGAGAGCAAGAGCACAAGAGGCAAGAGCTTAGTTCTCAATCCAACCCAAGAGGAAAGAGAGCATAGAGCTAGAGAGAGCAAGAGCATAAGAGGCAAGAGAGAGCAAGAACATAAGAGGCAAGAGAGTATAGAGCTAGAGAGAACAAGAACACAAGAGGCAAGAGCTTAGTTCTAAATCCAACCCAAAGGAATTGCCTTATCTCATTAGACAAGTTTAGTTACATACAAGTCACTTATTAGTTTTAGACAAGTTTAGTTGCCTTATCTCATTAGACAAGTTTAGTTACATACAAGTCACTTATTAGTTTTAGGCATCTACACTTCACCGACTTTTGGGCCCCTAAGTAGACCTTAGTCTGGTTTATATCTAATGTAGACACAATAGTGTGGGTGTATGGGATGCCGACTTCACATAAGGCGTAGCCATCCCTCAGGTTACAACTTGAAGTACAATTTATGCAAGATTACAACGTAACAGAGTTAATCTTATTATCTTTCTTAGCAAGTATGTACACTTGTTGGGGTATGTTGCCTTGAGTCAATAGCTACTTCATAGTTTAAATGGAGTGATCATAAAGCTGAGATATGGGATAATCACCATGAATTAATAAAAGATTATGGAGATAATCTCATACAAAGAACCATGATGCCTAAGTGAGTTAACCTCTCACACCAAGAGGATGGAAATAGCCTTCCATAAACTAAAAGCTCCAAGAACAAAGATAATGTCCAAAGATCATAAAAGGTCATAAAAGTCATAAAGGGTCATGAAGGGTACAAACTTATGAGCCCATTATATACCTAAGCCCATGACCATGGTCCTTAACCTAATCTAATTTAGTTGTTGCTCCATTACAAACCATCCCCTCCTATAATGATTTCATCCTTGAAATCAAAGGGTGGTCGTGCACCAAAAAAAAACAAATTCAAAGGCTATATACAAAAAGCCCAATACATGACCAAGTGTCACTGACACAAAGAACCAATACCAATACATGAATCTCATAACCCCTAGAGGGTCAAATGGAAAAGATAAAGGACTGCAGTCGATGATGAGGCTGGTCGGGTATCCTCTAGGATCAAATGGAAAAAAAGATACGAGTATCACTCCGAAGATGAGGTAATCCATACAAGTGCACCACATAGATGAAATGTAAATCCAAACCATGTAGACTCCAAAACAATAGCTCTCAAACTGCCTAGATTGAATGGAAAATGTAGAGAGCCAATGTTGGTGATGTGACTGGTCAATCCTCCTGGATCAATTTTGCAGCACTGATCTTGAAACAAATCTTCACTGTTATTCAACTCTAGATTTGAATCTTTAACTCTACACTTGAAACTGCACAACAAACTATATTCTGCAACTCTGTCTGCAAACTTTTCTTGAATCTGCAAACTGCAACACTCTATACCAGTAATTTTTCACACTTTCTTGAAAACTGCACCAAGATTTTGCATAGCAACAACCGACAGGTTTTTCCAAACTACCAAAATTCCCTAGATCTAGGCAATTGATGAAAAAAACTAGGGTTTATGTGTAGGATGATTGTGAAGAAAGGCTCTAATCAAGATGGTTTAGCAACAGATTTCAATAAAATTTATATTGAAAATGGCTTTAAAATTGAACTCAAAAATCAAGAAAATCAAGAAGGTTAAGAACTTCAAGAAATTCAAGATTATCAAGATTTAGAGAGTGGATTAGGGTTTTTAAAAATAATGATTAATATAAATCCAAAAATGATTAACACAAATTTTATTGCTAATTCTCTAAAATCAAGAAAATAGCAGATTTAAAAACTATGTTAAAATCAATTTTAAAAATGATTCTCATTAATCCCATTGCTAATTCATTCAAAATAGAATCAATAAAATTTTTAAAAACTCTATAAAAGTACTAATTTAAAATGTATTATGTATTAATCACTCCCTAAACAAGGATCTAAGCTAAGAGCAATGATACCAATTGAAATGGAGTGATCATAAAGTTGAGATATGAGATAATTACCATGGATTATATAAGATTAAGGAGATAATCTCATATCAAGAACCATGATGCCTAAGTGAGGTAACCTCTCACCAAGAGGATGGAAATAGTCTTTCATAAGCTAAAAGCTCCAAGAACATATAAATGTCCAAGAGAGATAATGTCCAAAGATCATAAAAGGTCATAAAGGGTAATAAAGGGTACAAATGACAACCCATGAGCCCCTTATATACCTGAGCCCATGATGATGGTCCTAGACCTAATCTAAAACTTGTTGTTCTATTACAATAGCCTACATGACCTTGATTGATTAGGTTTGTTTGGCTTCGTTCATTCTTTATTGCTCGATGATGCCTTGTTTCACTCCCTTTACTTAGTGATGATGTGGTCAACAAGTGTGGAAGTGATATTGTGCGCCTAGTAGTTGAACTTGGGTTAATAAAATGTATATGTGTAAATGTATATATGTATATATGTAAATGTAAATGTGTGTGTGTGTGTGTCTGTGTGTGTGTGTGTGTGTGTGTGTGTATGTGTGTGTGTGTATTGGAAGGACCTTTAAGACATTTAGAGAAGAATTCTGATTCTTAAGTACAAAAATTAGAGCACAATATAGACTTGCACAAATTAAATACATAAACCTTAATAAATGAAATTAAATAACACGAGAGCTTGAAAAAATAGGAAAGAGATCGCCGCCTTGACACAAGGTTGGGTTGAATTTTCCCTAGATAAGTGTGGCCCCTTGTACCACTCACCCATATTTATATGTATTAAAAGCTTGCTTTTAAAAAAGATAACTCTAAAAATAAAGCATAAGTGCTTTTGAGTTTTTGAGCATAAAAGCTCTTACAAAAATATAGCAAGCTATAAATGTAAAGTCTTGGGCCTACCAAAAGTATAAAATACTAATTGGTATGTACAAACCTTTTAAGGTCTTAGCCTTACAAGAAGATTAATGCCAAAATATAAAATCATAATAGGTGTTCACATGTCTTCCAAAATATCTCAGAGTAGTCCAACATGTTCCACCCATGATTAACACTTAATCCACCACTCTCATTACCTATATCCATAATAATATTAGGTAGTGCACATAGTTGATTAAACATATTAATCATGTCTATATCATACCAGTGCACACAATTGATTAAACATATTAATCTTGGAAAATAATACTATATCATACCAGTGTACACAGTTGATTAAACACATTAATCCTAGAAAATGATATAAATAAAAGGCACATCCAAAATAAAATATCCCCAAAATATTCTTAATGAAGTTATGGGCCTCCCCATATAGGGTATGACTAACATTCCCTCTTGCTCTAGTTGCAATTGACCTCGATTGTGTGGATGGTATGAGTGGATAAGATTTTGGTAAGAACAAAATAACTTTTTTGACATCCATTCGGCATCTTCGATAGGATGATTCTTAAAAGTCAGAAGATACTTAACATAAGTGTTGCCCATGCATATAGTGGTTGGTCTCATGGTTAATGATAGACTTAGGGATAAGATGTTATTCTTCTATAATCTTAAAAGGTCCATAAAATCTAGGAGCTAACCTTATGATAGGATTAGACTCTACAGGCTTAATTCTCCTTTCGTTATAATATGTTCTAGGCATACCTGGATGAAGACTTGTATCCTTTTGAAAGTTTCCTCGCTTAGCACACAAAAAAATCTTTTGGCAAGCCTTTGTATCAAGGCTTATAAGCTTTTATTGGCCTCAAATTAAGGCTTTAGCTTAAGACTTATAAAATTTGAGAACTTTTGAGTAGAAGACTTTAGAGCCTTTTAAGACTTTAAAGGCTTTGAATATTGAAAGTTTTTTTAAAAATGTATATATAACTTATTATAAGTATTAAAGCTTATAACAAAAGCTTTTAAGGCTTTAAGTTTTAAAGTTTTTTTTTTCAAAGAACAGGCTGATTATATTAGGAAATTAGGAGAAGTTACGTAAAATAGAGAGCCTCCACAAGTGAGGTGTCCTTAGAGAGAGTGATCTCTCTTATCCTCATAAGTTCCTAAATCTCTGAGTCAATTCTGTCATCTTGCCTGTGTTTAGCTTTCTTGAGCTTCTTGACAATTTTGGCTTCCAGGTCCTTTATCCTCGTTTGAATATACCTTTTACTTGCATGGATGAGATGCACTTTCAGCCATAAATGCTGAGTAGGATTGCTATTAAAGATGAAATCTAATCTGTGTAACCATAATAACCAAAGCATTGCAGTCCTCAATACCATCCACATATCCATAGAACAACCAATGTTTTCACCCAGCATCAGGTTTTTCTAGCCAAGTGACTGTCCATTCCAGGCATAAATCCAGGCAGCCAGAGAATCAAAGCATTTTTTAGCTTGATGGCAATGGAGGAAGATATGCAAGTCATCCTCAATTTCCTGGCATGTGTGGCATTCCCCATCTCCAATGTTCAGCAGCCTGGCTGCCTTCTGCTATGTCCAGATGGCCCTGTGCATTAGGAGCCAAGAAAGAAGGCAAGCCTTCTTGGGTTCTATGAATTTGGACTAGAGCTTTTTAAAGAGTGTGTACCAATGAGCTCTATCCCATAGCACACCCCATCTCTCATTAAGTTTACAGTGTATAGGGGGGGCTATGTTCTTGATAGGAATGCGTAGAAGTAGAGGCTGTGAGGGCCATTGAAGGGCTTTTGGGTGAGGCACATCTCTGACTGACAGAAGCCAATGACTACCGGGGCACCAGAGGTTGATTCTCTCTCCTATTAGTTCAAGCTCTACATTTGAGGCATTGAAAACCCTTATTAGTTCAGCCTTAGACAATCGTGAGTTACCTGTGACATCCCATAGCTCCCACCAACAGCTTATTCCTCTCTTATGCATCCTCAATGCCATTTCAGCCTTGGGGGAAGCCACTGGAGGATAAGAGAGCATGGGCCACCAAATAGATTCCTTGCCATGAAGGCCCCACGTATTTTTTTTAAGTGTTAAGCTTTTAAAGCTTTATGAGGTAAAGCTTTGAAGCTTTAGTAAGGAAAGTTTGTAAATAACAAGCTTTTTATCAGCAAAGCTTTTAAAGCTTTAGAGTTTTTTTTAATATTTATTATAAGTTTTGAAGTTAACAAAAGCTTTTAAACCTGTAAATAGCAAAGCTTTTACTTTAAAGAGCTCTTTGGGTGCTAACGACGGCAGGGCGGGCAGCAGGAGAAGTAAAGAAGTGGAGAGGACCACATGCAGCAGTAAATTTTTTTTAAAAGTTTTGAATTTTTAAAAGATTGTTTAAAGCTTAATAAGCTTATTAAAGAAAAGGCTTTAGCTTGGCAAGCTCAAGCGGCGATTTACATGCACATAGCAAAGAAAATAAAAAGAGAAACAACCGGCCAAAAGAGAGAGAAAATAAAAGAGAAGTCACCAACAAAAACAAAGAACCGGCAGCAGGTAACGCATAAAACTTTTGAAAAAGTGTAAGTGGTTTTGGGAAAGGTGGTGAAGAAAACTATTGCGTAAACTAGTGTCACGACCCGTCTCCGCGGTGCGTAGGAGCTAGACACACCATTAAAAAAGATAACTTTTTCAAGGAAACATTTTGCATGCAATTACATGCAAAAGAAATATGTGTAAAGTCACCCTTCCTTTCCTCTTTTGAATAGGGCCTAGCAAAAATAGAAGCTAGGCACATCGAGCTACACACAAACACACATATAGATGTATGTATGTATGTAGTATGTATGTACATGTACGTATGTGTGTGTGCGTGTAATCCGTTGAAACCATACATGCTAGAACTGGAAGATATGTGTATGTGTGTGTGTGCCTATGAATGCATGTATGCATGTCATATACACACATGTAAATATGTGTCTGTGTATGCGCGCGCACACACATTATCTCTCCTTGGAAGTCTATACTCCTCGCCTCCATCTGGAAAAATATATGCAAGATAAAAACATTAGCATTGAAGATATAATTCTCATGGAGAAAAAAGAAGGATAAGGATAAAATCTTGCAAAACGCATTTGGTGGATCAATATTTGAGGCGAACGGCGTTTGAACAGGCTTGTAAATAGCAAATCAAAAAATTATGTATTGTCCACTGCCCATGCACCGAAAATCTAACTTATCAAGCTTTTCATAGTCCACAAACATTACACGTACATGAAGTTGATCCACAATCTTCTGCAATCTTAGATTGTAAATTCCAAGGAGCCCAAAGCTCTCGTTGTAAGTGTCTCGACCATACAAACCTAACAATAATCTGGGTTCTAAAAATAAAGATATTCCCTATTGCAAAAACAATGTTTCAATAACAATATAAATTTATCAAACAAATAAAACACAAAAGCTACATAAAAAGGAAGTTTTTATATATACCATAAAACACCAGTGCTCTCTAATAGTTCGATAATTAGAGATGTCGTTGCTTGTCCTTCCCAAAATGGAGGGTCTATAATTTAGCCATGAATATTAAATAAATTTTAGAAAATAATAATACCTATATTATAGCAACCGTCTAAAAAAATTACCTTCAATGTCTTGTCCATCACCATAAACGAACGAAAATGATCTCCTTACCACATCCATCTCCTAAGTAATATACCCCTTATATCAAATATAACACACTCACTCTCTCTCTCTCTATGTGTGTGTGTGTGTGTGTGTGTGTGTGTGTGTGTGTGTGTGTTCAGTAGCTTGAGCCAAGCAAGGAATATTATAATGGCACTAAATATAAAACCAATCTAGAAGCAAACAAAGATTGCACATGTCATGTCTTTGTAAACATTATCCATTCAAATGCTATTCATTGTACAAAGATATGTATAAATGTAGTCTCTAACATTTGTAAGCTGCCATTTACATTTACATTCTTTGGCATGCCATTTGCAAAACCTCCTTGTAGACAACATTAGTTGTGAAGATTTCGTTTGAACCTTCTGTGCCACTTTCATATTCCATAATATGCTTTACACACACTTTCACTGCATCAGATGATCTAACACGTGACATAGCAACGTACAATTTCCCATGTGTGAATACTTGTATGGCCAGATAAAGTCCCAATACACTCAATGTTTTTCCTTGGGACTTATTTATTGACATACCAAAAGCTAACTTGATAGGAAATTGTCTCCTTCTCATGTCAAAAGGTAATTGAAGCATAGTATGCATAAATGTTATCCTCGGAATAAAGACTCTGTCTCCAATATTTGTACCTGTAATGATTTTTGCTTCTATCACCTTTGAGTTAAATTGCATGCATATCAATCTGGTACCATTACAAAGTCCCCGTCTCGAGGGTCCAAATTGTGGAGTAGCATGATAGGGGCATTAATCTTTAGAAGTAAGCGGTGAGGAGGGCAACGACCACCTCAGTTCAAACTCTTTAAGTACTCAATTGGATACAATATTGCATCATTCTTGCAAGAAACAACATAATCTACACTGAGGTATTCCCTTTCAAGACCAGGCAATGAACTCAAGGCTAGTTCATTGATCTCATCAACCTCTAGATTTCATGGTGCAAGAATAGCATGGTCTTTGAAGAAGCATGCATAATTCTCCACTCTCTGAAGATCTTTGTATAGCCATTCTACCAAACTCAAAACAGAGTTGCCACCATGGATCAACATTTGTGGTGGAATTACCACTCTGCCTTCATTGTTTGGCTGGCCGATAGATCCATCGCCAATTTGTAATGTCCATTTGACAAATTCATGTTCTATACAATTATAAGCACTTTATCTAACCCGCATGTTTTGGGTGAGCTTTAAAACACTCACATATCTCCAAACATATGACCGGCATAATGTTGTTTCAACAATATACTCACACAACAACCGGTAAGATTTGCCTAAAATCACCACCAAAGAGCATAACTTTTCCACCAAACACTGTATCACTTTGCATAATGTCTTTCAATGTCCTGTCCAGTGCTTCATATGTGTAGTACCGATGCATCATTGGAGCCTTGCCCCAAGTGATTAACCTGGCAAGCTTCAACACCTCAGCCAATGGGCTATTAGCTTTGATTCCATATGTGTTAGAAGCATTGAGCACCAATGGGATTTTGAAACGTGAGTGAGCTGTACGACCATTTGAGAGTAACAATGCAGCTATTCCAGACGATGCACATGCCAAGGTAACTTTTTCTCTCCACGCAATCAAGATAATAAGACATTGTAAAGATAGGTTTTGCTTGATCCACCTCGTCCATCAAGGAAAAAACACCACCCTGGTTCAAAGAAACAGCTCTAAGGATAGTATCAAATGCTCTTGATTGACAACTATTAAGACTCCTTTCCATGGAAATAGACAAATCAGCTTGCTGAATAGAATCAAACATCATCTCTTCCATCAGAGCAAACCATTGTTGACAGTGGCAACACTTGATCTATCTGGAATAGAAAACCCTTCAAAATCAGCTAACTACTTTCCATACTATTGTAAGAGATCTTGCATGTGCAACAAAGCCTAATTCTTTGCTATAGAATGACAAACACCAACATCGACACACCCTTTCTATTGCAAGGAATGGAAAAAATCTTCTGAAAGTTTGGCGGAGAATTTACCCCAAAGCTATCCAGGGTATATAGGCTCACAAAAAACCATTATAATGACAAACAATTTACACAGCTGGAATAATGTATTCTGAATTGCAGCTTCTTGGAGACACGTATACCACTCCTCATCACTCTCCAGCATCCCTCTGGTGGCTTCACATGTAGCCTTAAAACATGGATACAAATGTCCATTCATTGTTCACAAATCCTTAAAAGATTTACACCCTTTGCACACTGTGAGTAGCATGTGAGTAGCATGCATAAGTAATATTGCTCACCTGAAACTTCCTCTTGTAAATCACCGTTTAGAAATGCATTTTTCACATCCATTTGATGCATTTCACAACCATTTGCTGTAGCCATAGCAATGACTGCTCTCACTGTTCCCATCTTTGCAACAACTGGACTAAATGCTTCATCATAGTCCAAGCCTTGGGTTTGTGCATAACCCTTAGCTACCAACCGCGCTTTATGGCGCTCAATGGAACCATCTGATTTGCATTTCACCTTATAAACCCATTTGCAACCAATGACATTTTTGCCTTGTGGTAAGGCAACCAAATCCCAAGCTTCATTGTGGACCAATGCATCCATCTCAACATCCATTGCCTTCTCCGATACATGCTTCCCAATAGCTTCTGTATAGCATGTAGGTTCCACATGCTTCACCAAAGAGGTCATATATGCGTAATGCATATAGCAAAGTCACGATATGTCAACCTATCAATTGGATACCTGACCCTTTGGGATCTCCGCAATGCATGAATGCGGATCACTCTGAACACCTGTCACTCTAGCATGTGGAGGCACATATCTATCCTGCCTTGCACCTGGTGTGCGTAAAACTGGTATGCCAAGTTCCTCATCCAAACTTTCTGAACTTGACGACTCATAACCTGTAATGCCAATTCCTTCAACCTTCTTTTTCCCTTTATCCATAGCACTACTCCCAATGCTCACACTCTCATGTCTCAAGCATCCTGACCATGGACGTTTAGTGCTACTCTCAGACTCTGCTGGCCCAGACATAGAAATAGAACTTGTTTGTGGCAAGTTCACATGCACATCAGCATCAACTGAATCAATGACACCCTCATCCTTTGCCTTGTACCAACTAGCAAGTTTATCAAACACCACATCTTGTGAGATAACCACTTGCCTAGTATGTGTATTATAACATTTATATGCCTTGCGATCTTGTGCATACCCAACAAAAATGCACTTTTTTTGCCTTAGGATCCAACTTCTTCCTTCTCTCATCTGGCACATGCACATAAGCTATGCTACTAAACACTTTGAGGTGTCCAATGTCTGGCCTAAAACCTGTAAGATGCATCTCTGGCGGCGTACTTCCATGTATAGCAACTGTGGGTGTCTTATTAAGTACATACACTACTATGGCACATGCTTCTGCCCAATAATAGTCTGGCATGCTCTTTTCGAGCATTGCCTTAGCCACATCACCAATGACTCTATTTTTCCTCTCAGCAACACCATTTTGCTGAGGTGTGTACCTGCAAGTTAGCTGCCTTCTTATGCCATGCTTTCTCAAGAAATTCTCAAAATCATGTGAGGTGTATTCACCACCTCTATCTGTCCTCAAACATTTTATCCAAGAGCCATATTGCTTCTCTGCAAAAGCTTTGAAGTCCATAAACTTTCCCAACACTTCACTTTTCTCTCTGAGAAAGTAAATTCAAGTCATTCTGCTGAAATCATCAACGAATGTCACATAATACAAGCTGCCTTTAATGGATGGGTTTTGTGCAGGACCCCATACATCACTATGAACAATCTCAAGTGGCCTGCTACTCATGTTGCCTTCTTTATGAAAATGGCAACCTTGCTTGCTTTCCAAACTGGCAAGCATCACAGACATGCATATTCCCATCATACTTGAATCTAGGTAGCCCACCAACAATGCCTCTTGCCAAGACATGGATGGATGTTGAGATGGATGCAAGACATGTGGCATAAAAGGATTGGACATGTGAACATACAAGACATCTTCCATAGACTTTGTTTTACCATTGTGCATTACCAATGGTACACTTCCAACATGAGTGATGCAAGACATGGATGGATGTTGACATGTGGCATAAAAGGATCTAGTGAGCCCCATGCCTCTCTCCCCTCTCTCATTTTCTCTCTCTCTCTCTCTCTCTCACCTTATTTTCTCTAATAATGTTTCTTATGTTTGTTATGGAGGTGTCCTCTCCTATTTGGCCGTCACCTCCCCTCCTCGGTCTGCTGTAACACGCCTCCCCTCCTCGGTCTACTGTAGCGTGCCTCCCCTCCTCGGTGTCGTCGAGACGGTGTCTTTTGCCGAGATAAGCCGCATTCCTTACGCCCAGCTCTGTCGTCAATGGTGCTCTAGAACCTTGTGTGTGTGTGTGTGTGTGTGTGTGTGTGTGTGTGTGTGTGTGTGTGTGTGTGTGTGTGTGAGAGAGAGAGAGAGAGAGAGAGAGAGAGAGAGAGAGAGATTGGTTGCATGATGCAACCACTGTGTGTGTGTGTGTGTGTGTGTGTGTGTGTGTGAGAGAGAGAGAGAGAGAGAGAGAGAGAGAGATTGGTTGCATGATGCAACCACTGTGTGTGTGTGTGTGTGTGTGTGTGTGTGTGAGAGAGAGAGAGAGAGAGAGAGAGAGAGAGAGAGAGAGATTGGTTGCATGATGCAACCACTGTGTGTGTGTGTGTGTGTGTGTGTGTGTGTGTGTGTGTGTGTGTGTGTGTGTGTGTGTGTGTGAGAGAGAGAGAGAGAGAGAGAGAGAAATGAAATGAAATGAAATTTATTATTGTCTTCGAGGACCATAACGGGTCCTCGAACATACATGAAATTAAAGAGAGAGAGAGAGAGAGAGAGAGAGAGAGAGAGAGAGAGAGAGAGAGAGAGAGAGAAATGAAATGAAATGAAATTTATTATTGTCTTCGAGGACCATAACGGGTCCATGAGACACATGTCGAACATACATGAATACATAAGTCGATGCGCTCGGGAGCCTCATCGAAAAACATAATGAAACTGAAATGTGTGAAACTAGAACTGAAACTGGAATGAAAATCAAAAAGCTATGCAACATGCTATAAGTGTACATCATGAGAAGCATGTCATGCCATATAGGTACTCATGAGGGCTGGGCCCCCTCGTCAGGTGCACCATAATAGTAGAAGAAGTCGTGCCCCTCCACCTCTCCTCCCTGGATCAAGTGGATAATCTCATCCCTCGAGAGCCCACGATTCGTAGTAGGCGACAATGGAGGGTCCCTCCCGAGGTGTCTCTATCTGAGTGCCCTGTGTGTGTGTGTGTGTGAGAGAGAGAGAGAGAGAGAGAGAGAGAGAGAGAGTGTGTGGTTTTGTGTGTGTGGGTGGGGGTGTGAGATTATTTTGAAATGTTGAGTTTTTTTAAATATTATTTTTCTTTTGTTTAAGTGTGTGTGTGTGTGCGTTTGTGTGTTGTGGTTGAGAGTTGGTTGAGAGATTCGAAACAGCATGTGTGTGTGTGTGTGTGTGTGTGTGAGAGAGAGAGAGAGAGAGAGAGAGAGAGAGGAACAAAGATAGAGTGTGTGTGGTTGTGTGCTTGTGGGTTTTTAAATATGTTGAAAGTTTTTTAAATGTTTTATTAATACACACACACCTGCCCGCACACACACACACTCACTTTGTGAGTGAGTGTGTGTGTGTGTGTGTGTATATGTGTGTTGGTTGTTGAGAGATCATCTACAACGTGATCTAATGTACACATCAGAATGTGGCTATTGCAAGCTACATGCTTAGAGACATTTTAAAAGGTTGTACTATGTGTGTGTGTGTGTGTGTGTGTGTTTGAGAGAGAGAAAGAATTAAAGGTTAGAGACATTTTTTTAACAGTTTGTTCTATGCTTTATATTTTCCATGCAAGCAACAATTAATATTTTCCATGCAAGCAACAATTAATATTTTTATATTGACCCCCCTAAGGACTTAAGGAGTGTAGATGCACTTGAGATTTTTTTTTTAATGTTGAAAGTTTTCATGTTTTTTTTTCAATTTGGGTAGCACGTGTATGTGGGTGTGCGTGTTGGATTCTAAAAAATGTTAAGTTTTTTAAAAAATGTTTTATTGATACACACACACCCACACACACACACATTCACTTTGTGAGTGAGTGAGTGAGTGAGTGAGTGAGTGTATGTATGTGTGTGTGTGCCCGCGCACATATGAATGTGTTTTGGTTAAGAGATCATCTGCAACGCGATCTTATATGTACACATCAAAATGTGGCTATTGCAAGCTACATGCTTAGAGACATTTTAAAAGGTTGTACTACGTGTGTGTGTGTGTTTGAGAGAGAGAGAGAGAGAGAGAGAGAGAGAGAGAGAGAGAGAGAGAGAGAGAGAGAGAGAGAGAGAGAGAGAGAGAGATAATTAAAGGTTAGAGACATTTTTACAATTTGTACTATGCTTTATATTTTCCATGCAAGAAATAATTAATATGTTTATATTGACCCTAAGAACTGAAGGAGTGTAGATGCACTTGAGATGTTTTTAAAATGTTGAAAGTTTTCGTGTATGTTTGTGGAGGTGGGTGTGTGTGTGTGTGTGTGAGAGAGAGAGAGAGAGAGAGAATTATGTGCGTGTCTTATGTTCATGTGTTGGTTGAGAGACTTTTAATAGATAGCGTGTGTGTGGGTTTGCGTGTGTATGTGCGTGTCGGATTTTTAAAAAACGTGAAAGTTTTTAAAGATGTTTATTAATTTGAAAAGCAAGTGTGTGTGTGGGTGTGGATGTGGGTGTGTGTGTGTGTGTGTGTGAGAGTGAGAGAATTATTTGCATGTCTTAAGTTTGTATGTTAGTTGAGAGTTGTTTTTTTATGTGTACTTTTTTAAAAAAAAATTGAATGTTTTATTAATTTTGAAACAACATGTGTGTGTGTGTGTGTGTGTGTGAGAGAGAGAGAGAGAGAGAGAGAGAGAGAGAGTGAGTGAGAGAGAGTGTGATTTTGGGGAAAGTGTGTGTGTATATAATGAGGGCGAGAAAAATATTTTAGTTTTGAGAATAGGAAAAGTGTGTGTGTGTGGGTGGGTGGGTGTGTGAGTAAAAGAAAGGTAGGGTTATTTTTGCGTGTCTTAAGTTTTTTTGTTCGTTGGGAGGATTTTTATGCATTAACTTTGTAGAGTGCATTAACTTTGTAGAGTGCATTGTGCCATATGTTTTGTATAGTAGGATTTTTATGCATTAACTTTGTAGAGTGCATTGTGCCATATGTTTTGTATAGTAGGTTTATAAGAATCCAAGTTGTACTTACACCTAGGGAGAGTGGATTAGTAAGAGAAACTCTCACACAGCAACAAGAAAAAGGGTGTGTACTTATGTTTCTTTTAATTAAACACACATGTACACACACAAAGGGTAAGCATCCAAATGTACAGTTCCAAACATCCATGTGCACACACAATGTAATCGCATTAGTATATTTGACACCCATCGACGCATATAGTAAGAGAAACTCTCACACAGCAACAAGAAAAAGGGTGTGTACTTATGTGTCTTTTAATTAAACACACATGTACACACACAAAGGGTAAGCATCCAAATGTACATTTCCAAACATCCATGTACACACACAATGTAATCGCATTAGTATATTTGACACCCATCGACGCATATAGTATTCATGCTTCTACTTATATAATTGATGTATGATTGACAGATGGAAGAGGTGACTTGCAATTTTTTGTAGCACATGAGGAGCACTCTTTCCTTTGAGGAAAGGGTGAATTTGGTTGCAGAGTTTGAGCGTCGTTATTTTCATAGTCCAAGTTGGTCTGCCGATTTATGTTGTTAATTGGAACGATGTTTTCCAAATTACTATATGATTAGATTCAGAAAATTTATATGAAAATATTGTGCTCATGATTATTCAAGAAAGCCTAGGCTTAATTGATCGTTATGAAATAGACTATAATGTCCATGGTGATAGAGATCAAGCACAGCAAGTATTTAATGAGGTTATTAAATGTATCCCAAAGCATAAGCTCCTTCGAAAATAAATATGGTTGTGTTTTTATTTAGTGACCGTTGGTGCTCGATTGTATTAGTATTTTTCATTCTTTTTTACTATCTCTAAATATAAAAAGATCATGATTGTTATTAATATATAACTTGATTATGTTTCATGAGCTAAGACATGTCATTAAATATCTTGAAGTTGACCTATGACAATAACAAATTGTTGGATACGATCTTCTTTGAGGAGATGCCATAATTGGGCTTTTTTGGATATCACTATAGCCCAAAATGGGAAGTTCTTGGCTTTGATGGGTGGGATGATATTAATCCTCAATATATTTATATAGTCTTAGACCCTTATAGGGTAGATGAAAATCTCAAGCTCCTCTTAATCAAAGAGGCATTGGGATTATTAGATGGCTTTTACATTGTGGGTAGTAGATGTAGGAGCTTCGAGGAAAAGTGCTTCATTTTTAGGGAAATATTGAAGTGCATTCCATTAAGGAAGTTGGTAATAAAGATAATGTAATAAGATTTAAGATTATTGATGGATGGGTCTTCTCTCTCTCTCTCTCTCTCTCTCTCTCTCTCTCTCTCTCTCTCTCACACACACACACACACACACACACACACACATGAAATACACCAATAGTTATTCTTGCTTCTTGATTTTGTATTTGGTGTGAAATATAGTTAGGAGAGGGTGACAAAAATATAGAGATCATAAGTTTGTTATTTTTTTGGGCCTCTGCATGTGATTGTGTAGAAACAAGCACAAGGATGATCGAATCAAAGTTGGAGCTTTCGAGTATAACTCTCTCTTCAACTTGAGGTTAGTTCTTTTGATGCCGTCACTGTCTCTCTCAAATTTTGTATTAAAAAGGGATGCATAGAGAAAGGGTTAGCTAGAGAGAGAGAGAGAGATAGATAGAGAGAGAGAGAGAGAGAGAGAGAGAGAGAGAGGACTGTGTACATCAAGATACTTTTTTTATCTCTTTCTATCTTATGAGTGTTTTGTTGTTGATAATTTGTATTGCAAATATGAGTATAATATTGATATGCTAGAAACCTTTCATTTTTTAGACTTTTGCCTTTGAGATTGTACATAATATATAGAATATGCAAACTATAGTAGCCTTGGAGAATATATGCATGTAGTAGTCTTATATTAACTGACGAACGTTCTTAAAAAAGCAAAAAACCTTTCATAGACAATTATATGTATCATTGTGTACTTCTTTTTGTTGCAGTATATATGTAGGTTACTAGGGTTAGGTATATGTTGGCAAAGATATATAGAGATAATTGTAGAGCTTTAAGATATTAATTTTGGATTTCAACAAATGGAGATTCAAAATGATAACAACCGCTCCAAAGCTATAGTGGTTGTGAATGATTCTTCCAATGAAGAAGTAGCTTTGTCTACGCTGCCTTAGTTGATGAATGTTCGAGCTGCAAAACACCTTGCCCGGTCGCTGGTCAAGGTCTCCATCTGGACAGACAAGCGCACTGAGAAAAATCGGTTGCATGCAAAGCGTACTTAGATGCCCTTTGGGATGAGATTTGTGGAAGTGGCAGCCAAAGGGGAGATACGTTAAGAGATGAGTATCTCCATCGCGTTCATACAGTAGTGGTCGCATGGAGGCAAACCAACTAGACATGATTTCTTTCATGTATGTTGAAATTGGGGAATGTCTAAAAGAGCAAGTGTGTACATTAGGCTTGGAGGTATTGAGTCTAAAGATATTTGTTAATCGACTCAATGCAATTATGAAAAATATGAGCCATGTTTTAGAAACCAGGGTAGTTGCCTAGAGATTTTGTGAGAGGAATGATCAGGTGCAACAGTGAAGAAAAGATAAAAGAGAAACAACTGATGAAAAGAGAGAGAGAAGTCATCAGCAACATAAAGAACCGGGGCGGGTAGCGCATTAGCTTCTTCTTTTTTTAAAGGGAGAGAGTAAAAATCACTAGCAACATGCAAAGAAGGGAAAAAACAAACAAAAAAAAGAAATGAAACTTTTGAAGAAGAATCCCCCCATGCCATTGAATTTTCAAAAACCTGAATTTTGAAGCTCTAGGTAAATCCGAGATTAGAATGATAATGCTTAAGACCTACTCTTTCAATCCATAGCCTCTGATTTGGGAGAGGTGAAGGGAATTGAAAAGTGGTTTTGGGCTTAAAAGTGGTTTTACAAGGTGTTTTTGGAAAGGTGGTGAAGAAGAGGTATTATCCAATGGTTAAGGCACTTGTGCTATTGCCCAATGGTCCCCAAAAGTATGGAAATCAATCTTTTACTTTACAATCAATTTTTGATAGTGGCCCAACCCAATTCTTTAGCCTTCTCATGCAAGTATTCCTCCTTTGTTTGAAGCTTTAATATTTGCCAAAAATCAAATCCTTTGCCTTTGCTTCAAATAATTGAGTAAAAAATTGCTTTTAAATTTTTCTTCAAATTTATTTCTCCTTGAGTGGTCCCCAAAGCTCTAATACCACTGTCAAGAACTTTAAAACAGTTGGAGAAGAATTCTAATCCTCAAGCATAAAAGTTAGATAGACTTACACAAATTAAAAGCATAAACCTTAATAAGAAAAATTAAATAAACAAGATAACTGAAAAAATAGGAAAGAGATCACCGTCGACACAAGATTAGGTTGAATCTCCCCTAGATGAGTGTGGCCCCTTGTACCACTCACCCATATTTACATGTATTAAAAGTTTGCTTTTTAAAAAGATAACTCCAAAAACAAAGCATAACTGTTTTTGAGTTTCTGAGCATAAAAGCTATTACAAAAATATAGTAAGCTACAAATATAAAGTCTTGGGCCTGCCAAAAGTATAAAATACTAATTGGTATATTTAAAGGTTTTGAGCCCTTAGCCTTATAAAAATATTAATGCTAAAATATGAAACCATAATAGGTGTTCACATGTATTTCAAAATATCTCATAGTGGTCCAACACAAGTTTCACCCGCACTACAATGATTTCATCCTTGAAATTGAAGGGTGGTCATGCACAAAAGACACATAAAAAAGCTAAAAATCACGTCCAAAACTGAATGCCAATGTCATGGAAGACCAACACATGAGTCATATGACCCCTAAGTCAAATGGAAAGGATAAGGGACTCCTGTTGCACAATGAAGCTAATGATGCAACCACCTGGATTAAATGGAATTCCAAGCTATGTGAAATCCAAAACAATGGCTCTCCAACCGCCTGGGTCAAATGGAAACAATGGCTCTCCAACCACCTGGGTCAAATGGAAAGTGATGAGAACCAATGTCGATGATAAATCTAGCTATGCCCCACCTAGATAAAAAGGAAGCGTGCAAACTCCAAGACAATGGCTCTGTGGCGATATCAATTAAATAGCAAAGATAAGGAACCACCGTCAAGATGACAAAGCTAGCCGTGTATCCTCCAGGATCAATTGGATGTGCATGGTACACATCTCATACCTCCACCAAAGTCAATTTAAAAGTAGCTCCTAGGTCAAAAGGAAAGCTCAAATACAAGGGAAACTATCAATCCCATCCTTGCAACAATCGATGTGTGAATCCGAGATTGAAGAGATCCACCATGTGAGCTCGAAACTCCTGGTCGAAATGTCAAACAGTCTTAGCACAAAAGAACCATCGTGTAGATCCAAGCTATAATGTGTCGCAGGTGCATCTGAATGTTGAACCACATAATCATCCACTATACATCTCAGGTGGCATGTAATGCACCCAAAGAGAAATGTCTTGGCTCCAAAGTACATAGGATCATGTCAACACCCGTGGAGGCCGAATGAACATAACTCGAGGTTGGCATCATACAAGATCAAATGTGAACCAATGCCCTCATCCCGAGTAGCACCACTCGAACAATCGATGACATGATCCACTACATCTATGTGTGTATAAGCGTGATCCCAACTATGTAGCATACACTCTACTAGGTCAATCTCTCTAATAACTGGATCTAGAAAAAAACCTAGATCAAATGGAAAACTCTCTAGATTTGTAGGCATCAACATGCCTCTCCTATGAGGCCTCACCTCAATAAAATCCACAATACTCTCATGCACAATAATGCCTAGCTGTTCTAATACATGTACTACATCCACGTAAACGCTACTAGGTAAGTTATAAGAACTAGGAGTAGTGATAGTGGTCGAATTGTGAATGTTCCCACATGTGAAAATCCTAGATCAATAGCCTATCCTATCTAGCACAAAGAAACTCAGACCTATGCCCATAAGTATCCCAAGAACCCACATGTGAAGTATCACTAAACTTGTGTGCTATAATGGTGCATCACTAATCAAATGAACACGAGCCTCTAGAATGCTCCACGATCGACTAATGTATCCACATGATCTGTAGGAAGGAAGATTGGCGTAGAAGTATCAATGCTCGGTGTGCTGTTAATCCCATTTTGGATTAACAAGTATGCTCCTCCAATTGAGGACATTAAAATTTGTGTGCTATAATGGTGCATCACTAATCAAATGCACACGAGACTGTAGAATACTCCCACGATCAACTAATGTATCCACATGATCTGTAGGAAGGAAGATAGGCGTAGAAGTATGAATGCTCAGTGTGCTGTTAATCCCATTTTGGATTAACAAGTATGCTCCTCCAATTGAGAACATTAATAAGTGTCATGCAAAAGGCACTATAAAAGTTGTACATTATGAGATATTGGCCACCCAAGGCCTTAGTTAAGTAAGTTTTGGGTGCCCAAGTGTGAATAAGGGCTGATTGTATATAAGGCATTTTCTCATAATGAATAGACACAAACCCCCTTTGTGCTATTGAGAGCTCTTCTTTGTGTCTTGAGAGAGAGCATTCTAGCACTTGTGCCTCTTCTATGCTTGTATGTTGTATGCTTGTGTTGAAGAGTGAGAGAGAGTGATTGCCTTATGTTATGGTGCGAGTGTGAGACCCCTGCCCCTCCGCGCACCGGAATCCAGAGAGCTAGTAGCGGAAGTAGCAATCTTGCGCACAGGGCAGAGTTTCCCACTCGGGGTCTCGCCCACGAATGTTTGGAGGACAAGAGACTAATCCCTCGGTTCTTCCAAAATCGAAGTCGAAAAAACTTCCCTCGCCCAGAAAGCATAGGGGATTCCTCTAGGAGAATTATTCTAATGTAGTAAAAGGACCTTAACTTCCTTTTTTTATTCCGATCGAACCCGCGGATCACATGGCCGGATCAAGGGAGGAACTTGCACTTGGATCATAGAGACCAACGCTTTTTTCCTCGTCAACAAAGAGGCACAACCATTGATTCTTTTCGATAGAACAAGTATTATCCGTGATTTACTTCAACTATCGTAACTTGAACATAATTGAATTTTAATTATAGGGATCCATCATTCCAGCCTAAACCCCATCCAGTCCCATGGGTTAGCCAACCGCCCAACCACTGTATTGATAGGATCCATTATGAAAATTTGGTTATGTTTTGTCCCGGCTACTAGGGGAAAGAGTTCCTAGGCCCCCTAGTCGGCACTCATGCAAAATACAATTTAGACACACCACTTACGCACCCAATATGAATTTGCCTTTTACAGATTGAGTTGTCTTTAAAGCAGACTTGAAATAAAACCATAGTATTTCAAATCATAATCCTCCAAAATATCCAGATCCAATTTCCAACTTTTCCACTTTCCAACCATAAAATCCAATTTCAGTCATTCCTTCCTCAGCGTACCTATGGCATCATCGGCCAACCAGAACGCTCACCACCTAGGGGCCTTTTCAATAGTTCCTAGCCCATAGTACCTAGGAGTTTAATCACATAAAAACCATATGGACTCTCACTTGGAGATCAGCAAGATCGACCAATAATATCCATGTAAAAGAGCCATGAACTCATCCGTTGAAGACCATGTCAATCAACCAGATCCATGCCCATGTTCAGAAAACAGCTCCAACTCATTTTTCTTCCTCGTCGCACGCGTGGGTATCCTGGGCGACCTAGAGCCCGATCACCGTATGGTTAGCACCCTCTAGGTCCCTTTGCAGGTCACCTAACGCTTCACTCATGGGCCACTTCCTTGGTCCCTCATCCACCGTGTACCGGAAGCTCGCCATTTTAATCGGACCGAGGCTGGTCAAGACCTCAGCCGACCTTGCCACCACGCGAGACATCCTTCATTGACTCTTCGTCAGTTGTTGCAACTTTTTCACTTAGGTCCCCCCCACCCACGACCTCATTCCACAAGATAGTCAAAATGCTTCCCCAGCATTCTTGACATAAAACAATCTTTAAAAATAAGTTTCACATACAAATACAGTTCCAAACAAAATTCCCATCTTTCCTCATCATCCCAGATCTTTTCACATTATTCCTCATCATATCTCATCATTCCACATCATTTCTCATTGTCCCATTCCACATCATTTCTCACTATTCCACGTCATCTCTCACTATTCCACGTCATTTCTCATTATCCCACATTTTCTACATTAAGTCACATCCAATCACATCATTCCTATATCAACTCACATCCATTCACACCATTTCTACATCCACCACTCACATCCATTCTCACCTATTCACATCATTCTTACATCCATTCACATCATTCCTACATCCACTCACATCCATTCTTGTTCATTCACTTCATTCTTACATCCATTCACATCATTCCTACATCCATTCACATCATTCCTATATCCATTCACATAGTTCCTATATCCATTCACATCCATTCACATCATTTCTACATCCATTCACATCATTCCTATATCTATTCACATCCATTCACATCGTTCTTATATCCATTCACATTCATTCATATCTATTCACATCATTCCTACATCCATTCACATCATTCCTATATCCATTCACTTCGTTCCTATATTCATTCACATTCATTCACATCCATTCACATCATTCCTATATCCATTCACATCGTTCCTATATCCATTCACATCGTTCCTATATCCATTCACATCGTTGCTATTCACATCCATTCATATCATTCCTATATTTATTCACATCCATTCACATCATTCATATATCCATTCACATCCATTCACATCATTCCTATATCCATTCACATCCAATCACATCCATTCACATCATTCCTATATCCAATCACATCCATTCACATCATTCCTATATCCATTCACATCCAATCACATCCATTCTCATCATTCCTACATTCTTTCTCAAATTTCTCAAAATAAAATACGCTCAATATTATTCTTTTTGAATAAAAGATTCATGGGATTTATAAAATCAATTATACCCATATTTTCTCTTATAGTATAAACACTATCCATTATTCTAAATGAATCATTTCCATAATTCTCATAAATTGAATGATTCTATAAAATTTGTGCATAACCTTCTTTATTTTTTTGACTATTGAATAATGCTCAAAACTCCACTTTGAATAGAACCCTCAATCCCTCAAGCCAAAGGAAAGCTTACAAAACTCCATGTAAGCTAAAATTTTTACTTTTTAAATTCTAATCTATGATTTTTTTGATTTCTTTGCTTTTTTAGTTGATTGAAGTGAATCCTGATGTTATACCTTGATGAAAAGGATACCCCCTTCTATTCCTTAAGAATTCAGCCTTTCTTTATCCTAAAATGAGTGACAAATAAATTGATTTAAACTTTTCTTATTGTTTACTCTTTAGAAAATGAAAATTGAGTAGATTAGAGTGCTTTACTTCAACTTGGGATTAATTGAAAGTGATATTAGAATGTAAAAATTGAGAAATGGTCAGGCATACAAAGGAGGTTATGAGAAATTTTTTTTAAATTTTGTGAAAATAAAGTTTATCTTTAGGTTATGCTAAAAGAGTAATCCCCACCGTTTGTGCATTCTAAAAGAAACATTTTTATTTACTCCATGTACATATTCACCTATGAATATGCATGGATATCATTGATATTAATTATTAAAATTAATTTCTATGCATAGAAAGATGCATATTGAAATTTTTTTATCATAAAAGTGTTATTTCATTGAATTTAATTTTTATGCATAGAAAGATGCATAAAAGATTTATTTTTAATTCAAAAGTGTTATTCTCATAAAAATTAAATTTATGCATAGAAAGATGCATAAAAGATTTATTTTTATTTCAAAAGTGTTATTCTCATTAAAATTGAATATGCATAGAAAGGTGCATAAAAGATTTATTTTTCTTTCAAAAGTGTTATTCTCATTAAAATTGATTTTATGCATAAGAAGATGCATAAAGGATTTAATTTTATTTCAAAAGTGTTATTTTTCTTTAAATTAAATTTATACATAAATAAATGCATAAAAGGATTTTTATAAAAGTGTTTTTTCCACTGAAGTTGATTTTTATGCATAAATAGATGCGTAAAGAATCTCTATATAACAATTAGAATTCTCTTAAATTCTATGAATAGATGTGAATGAATGGATGATTGGATGTGATTGGAATAGAGGTGATGAGAATGTGAGGTGAATAGATGTGATGAGATAAGATGTGAATCAGATAGATGATGAATGGATGGATGGATGTGATGTGAATAGAGGTGATGAGAATGTGAGGTGAATAGATGTGATGAGATAAGATGTGAATCAGATAGATGATGGATGGATGGATGGATGTGATGTGAATAGAGGTGATGAGAATGTGAGGTGATGAGAATGTGAGGTGATGAGATAAGATGTGAATCAGATAGATGGGAATGAATGGATGGATGGATGTGATGTGAATAGAATTGATGAGAATAAGAGGTAAATAGATGTGATGAGATAAGATGTGAATCAGATAGATGGGAATGAATGGATGGATGGATGTGATGTGAATAGAAGTGATGAGAATGTGAGGTAAATAGATGTGATGAGATAAGATGTGAATCAGATAGATGATGGATGGATGGGTGGATGGATGTGATGTGAATAGAGGTGATGAGAATGTGAGGTGAATAGATGTGATGAGATATAAGATGTGAATCAGATAGATGGGAATGAATGGATGGATGGATGTGATGTGAATAGAAGTGATGAGAATGTGAGGTAAATAGATGTGATGAGATGTGATGTGAATAGAGGTGATGAGAATGTGAGGTGAATAGATGTGAATTAGATAGATGTGAATGACTGGATGGATGGATGTGATGTGAATAGAGGTGATGAGAATGTGAGGTGAATAGATGTGATGAGATGTGATGTGAATCAGATAGATGTGAATGAATGGATGGATGGATGAATGTGATGTGAATAGAGGTGATGATAATGTGATGTGAATAGAGGTGATGAGAATGTGAGGTGAATAGATGTGATGAGATAAGATGTGAATCAGATAGATGGGAATGAATAGATGGATGTGATATGAATAGAGGTGATGAGATGTGAGGTAAATAGATGTGATGAGATGTGATGTGAATTAGATAGATGGGAATGAATGGTATTCACTTGAAGTTTTTATGGCATGGATTTTCATTTGATCTAGGTGGTTTACATGATTAACCTCATCTTTGACGGTATATCACCTTCCTTTCCATTTGATCCTAGCGGTTGTGCGATTGGTGTTGACATCACGCAACTCATGTTTTTAGCATCCATTTGCTTGAGCATTGATACTTAATTATGGGGTTGACTTTTGGCTTTTTGTATATAGCCTATTGTATACGTTTTGTTTATGCACAACCGCCCTTTGATTTTAAGGACGAAATCAGTGTAGGAGAGGGGATGGTTTGTAATCAAGTAATTTTAGGATACACATGCACATAGGGCATGGCCTAGGCACATGGGTACTTAGGGTATATTTAGGCATATGATATTAGGGCACATGTAGTCTTGGGATTATAAAAGGCACATGGCCTATATACTTTCTACCCTTTTTGACTACCTTTAGACATATTATACATTTGACCTTTCTTGGAGCTTATACTTCTATGGTGGCTAATTCATGGTGGTATGGTGGCAGTCTTTCCATGTTTAGGTGGGTACTCTCTATGATGTGCTTGTAGCACATGTATGTACTACATACTAATGAGTGCATGCTATGTGTACTCTAGTAGTCAATGGTGCAGCCTAGATCGTGCAGAGCTAGATCCCTTCCTTACATAATTCCCACAAAGAAGTGTTTTGTGATGATATGATTCCTCATTGATCTGCCTGTTATAAATCCAAAACTTGATAATGCTAATCTTCAAGAGGCCTAGAGCATCAAGCCATGAAAAGAGAGGTCTAAAATACCTGACTGATGTGTGGACCTAAAGGAACTAGTCCTGAGCAATTCATGTCTAAAATACCTGACTTGATGTGTGGACCTAAGCTTAATCCAAAACTTGATAATGCTAATCTTCGAGAGGCCTAGAGCATCAAGTCCTGAAACGAGAGGTCTAAAATACCTAACCTAATGTGTGGATCTAAAGGAATTGGTCCTAAGCAATTTATTATGCATTTTTTTATGATGAAAATGTGGCTGATAACCACGCTGAGGAACCTGCATGGTTAAGTTTATTTTACAGATGCTAATTTCAAATAAAAATAATTTAAGAAAGGTAATGTTTTAAAGAGGTGTGTGTGTGTACTTGTTTTCCAAAGGTGCGTGTCTAAAAGTAAAGTGACGAGTGGCTCAGTACTGACATGGGATCCATAGCTTGACTAGTTGGGTAGACAGCTAGACCCATCATGATTGGATGAGGATAAGCTCTTTTGATGGATCCGGGAACATCAAAAAAGGAAAGACTTAGGTATTCCTCCATGAATGAGTTACGTTTGAGCTAGGATTGAGAGAAACTTTGGAGGAATCACCTGTATTTTCCAATGAAAGGAATTTTCTAGTTGAGACTTTTATTAGATGAGAACGACATGGTAGAGGTCTTACAATATCTGTAGCCAAAAAAAGAAATAGCTCTTAGCATCCATAGCAACAATCCCGATTCGAACGTTCTGCACGTGAGGTGCTCAAAGAACAACTACAAGTCAAACTTTCTACACATGAGAGGCTCAAATACTTGAGATTAGCTGCACCATATTTTCTCAACTCAACTTTAAATGCTCAGATTTTTATTCACTGCCTCTATTGAGGAGGAGCTAGAGCAACCTCCCATGGGGGTTTTGATTGGTAGGGCTTCAACACGTCTAGATTTACGATTGTTATCCTTATGTAGAAGCTCGGTTATCATCTTGCTTAGGAAAACGAGTGTCCTTGTAACGATGCAAATCTAGCCCATGAAGAGAATGCCATGACATCTCGAGTTGCAAAGGTATGTATGCATACATTTGTAGGTCTCTATGTCACAAGCTTGTCACCCTTCCTCAAGCTTCTGTGGTCATGTGGTCCTATTGTGAATTTCCATTGTCCTCAATTCTAAGCAAGTGTATCACCCTCCCTAAAGCTTCTATGGGTGGTTGTTGCAAGATGAGGGTACTCACTTTCGTTCACTCTCTCTAAAATTGGGACATCGACACACAACTCAGGCGGAGTACCTCGATCGTGATATAGTCATCAATTAAAACACGACACGGTCTCCCGAGCCTAAAGCGACATATCTCGAATGAGATACCAACTAACACCATGCCAGAAGGTCTGGGTTTCAAGTCACCATCCATGTCACCAGTATAGGTCATCGCCACCACACTATCTCGATCGAGATATGCATGCCACTCGGATCCACATCAATGCCATGGTGGATCCCCTGGACATTCCGCTCAAATGTACATTCAGCATATTCAATGAGGCCATCTCCATCGTCGACATATATCGAACGAGATACTGAAATATAATCTCGACCATTGAAATATCTCATTCGAGGTATAGAGATGTAATCTCATCCGTCCACATATCTCATTCGAGATAATAAGATGAAATCTAAGCCATTCAAAAACCTCAAAACGAGAGACATCTACACAATCCGACCCATCCATTCGCGCACATTTGAAGATGCGATCCCAGCCATTTAAATATCTCGATCGAGGTATGAAGTAAATCTCAACCTTCAAACATATCTCGATCGTGATAATGACCCAAAATCTAAGCCGTCCATGTACCTCGAACGAGATACTTAATTCAAATCGTAGTCGTCGATCCTTCACCATCCCCAAAAACAAATGCGTATCTTGGCCATTTGTCTTAATAACCCTAAAATTACATGTACATCTGGAGCATGCATCTTGCAAACCCTAAAATACATGCCACCGAACCTCGATCGAGGTTATAAAACCGGAAAGTTTTTTTTTTGCCTCATTGTCACACATCGTTTTCACTCTCCTTGCTCTCTTGATTTGGATTAGCATTAGTGGGCTCATTAGCATTGTTTTATAACTTCATTAGTGCTACTTAGCACTAAGCATTGGACCTTTTACATTGGCCTTTCACATTGACTTGCCCATTTGTGTTAGGCTTAGGTTTTAGCATGGAGTCACACGAGGAGGGCCACGAGGACTATTGTGGACCTCATCGCTCGTGGAGATAGACCGCAAGTTAGCAGCTATCCGTAGTAGGACTGCTAGAGACACACCGTCTACATTACATATCGTGTCAGACTTGGAGGCGATGCTATCATCCCTTCGTAGCCTTCACGATATTGTTTATGTAGATGAGTGGATAGCCCACCATCACACTGCTCCTATGTCACATGGCCTAACATATCATCACGTCTGTGATCTTCGTCCGATTAGGGATGGAACTTAAGTATGCTTCGATGGTGACCAAACTTTGCAAGCATGTGGGGGTGGGTTTCCCCCATATGCTTGCAAAGTTTGGTCCCATCGGAGCATGTTTGGGTATGATGGTATGGGGAAGAGCAGGATTTTCCATGGCCTTTTAAGCACCGAGAGACTTGAAAAATCCGCACTGGACGCTCATCACTAACCCAAACATGCTTCGATGGGGTGACCGAACTTTACAAGCATGTAGGGGTGGGTCTCCCCCACATGCTTGCAAAGTTTGGTCGCCATCGGAGCATGTTTGGGTACGATGGTGTGGGGAAGAGCAGGATTTTCCATGGCCTCTTAAGCACCAAGAGACTTGAAAAATCCACAGTGGGCGCTAATTACTAACCCAAACATGATCCAATGGGGACCAAACTTTGTAAGCAAGCGAGGGTGTGTCCCCCCCACATGCTTGAAAAGTTTGGTCCCCATCGGATCATGTTTGGGTACGATGGTATGGGGAAGACTAGGATTTTCCATGGCCTCTTAAGCACCAAGAGACTTGAAAAATTTGCACTGGGCACTAATTGCTAACCCAAACATGCTTGGATGGTGACTAAACTTTCCAAGCATGTGGGGGGGGGCCGATCCCCACATGCTTGCAAAGTTTAATCCCCATCGGAGCATGTTTGGGTATGATGGTATGGAGAAGAGTAGGATTTTCCATGGCCTCTTAACCACCAAGAGACTTGAAAAATCCGCACTGGGCGCTAATTGCTAACCCAAACATGCTTTGATGGTGACCAAACTTTGCAAAAATGTGGGGGTGGGTCTCCCCACCATGCTCGCAAAGTTTGGTCCCCATCAGAGCATGTTTGGGTATGATAGTATGGGGAAGAGCGGGATTTTCCATGGCCTCTTAAGAACCAAGAGACTTAAAAATCCGTATTGGGCACTAATTACTAACCCAAACATGCTCCGATGGGGACCAAACTTTGCAAGCATGTGGGGGTGGGTACCCCCCACATTCTTGCAAAGTTTGGTCCCCATCAAAGCATGTTTGGGTATGATGGTATGGGAAGAGTGGGATTTTCCATGGCCTCTTAAGCACCAAGAGACTTGAAAAATCTGCACTTGGCGCTAATTGCTAACCCAAACATGCCCTTGGGTACGATGGTAGGGAAGAGCGAGATTTTCCATGGCCTTTTAAGCACCAAGAGACTTGAAAAGTCTGCACTGGGCGCTAATTACTAAACTAAACATGCTCTGATGGAGACCAAACTTTGCAAGCAAGCGAGGGTGGGTCCCCCCTGCATGCTTGCAAAGTTTGGTCCCCATTAGAGCATGTTTGGGTACGATGATATGGGGAAGATCAGGATTTTCCATGGCCTCTTAAGCACCAAGAGACTTGAAAAATCTGCACTTGGCGCTAATTGCTAACCCAAACATGCTCCAATGGTGACCAAACTTTGCAAGGGGTGGTCCCCCCCACATGCTTGCAAAGTTTGGTCACCCCCACATGCTTGCAAAGTTTGGTCCCCATGGGAGTATGTTTGGGTACAATGGTATGGGGAAGAGTGGGATTTTCCATGGCCTCTTAAGCACCAAGAGACTTGAAAAATCCACCCTGGGTATACTAACCCAAGCATACTTTGATGGTGACCAAACTTTGCAAGCATGTGGGGGTGGGTCCCCCCACATGCTTGCAAAGTTTGGTCCCCATCTGAGCATGTTTGGGTATGATGGCATGGGGAAGAGCGGGATTTTCCATGGGCTCTTAAGCACCAAGGGACTTGAAAAATCCACACACTTGGCGCTAATTACTAACCCAAGCATGCTCCGAAGGTGACCAAACTTTGCAAGCATGTAGGGGTGGGTCCCCCCCACATGCTTGCAAAGTTTGGTCACTATCGAAGCATGTTTGGGTACGATGGTATGGGGAAGAGCGGGATTTTCCATGGCCTCTTAAGCACCAAGAGACTTGAAAAATCCGCATTGGGCACTAATTGCTAACCCAAACATGCTCCGATGGGGTGACCAAACTTTGCAAGCATGTGGGGGTGGGCCCCCCCTCACATGCTTGCAAAGTTTGGTCTCCATCAGAGCATGTTAGGGTACAATGGTATGGGGAAGAGCTGGATTTTCCATGGCCTCTTAAGCACTAAGAGACTTGAAAAATCTACACTGGGCGCTAATTACTAACCTAAACATGCTCTGATGGTTGGGGACCAAACTTTGCAAGCGTGTGGGGGTGGGTCCCCCATGCATGCTTGCAAAGTTTGGTTCCCATCAGAGCATGTTTGGGTACGATGGTATGGGGAAGAGCGGGATTTTCCATGGCTTCTTAAGCACCAAGAGACTTGAAAAATCCACCCTGGGAGCTAATTACTAACCCAAGCATGCTCCGATGGAGACCAAACTTTGCAAGTATATGGGGGTGGGTCCCGCCCACATGCTTGCAAAGTTTGGGCCCCATCGGAGCATGTCTGGGTATGATGGCATGGGGATTTTTAACAAACAATATGATAGCCAAAGTGTTAAAAAAATTCACTATCAACGGCAACCCAATTAAAATCGTCATCTCTCATTGGTGGTCGACGTGCGCGTCGAGGCTGTTGTGCATGTTGAGGAGGCTGTCCGACTGCGGGGGTCGTTGAATATCTACGGGGAGGTCTGCCTCAAAGGTAGGATCATAAGCTGGTGCTGGTGTACTCGGGAGCTCACGAGTTCCATAAGCTGCTACATCCCTCTCCCTCTCTCTACGTCGTGCTACTGTAGGACATCTCTGTTCTGTAAACCCAAAATCTATAATCCGCAATGGTACGTGCTTGTCACTCTGCGTGTGTAAGCTCCTCTATTGTTTAAGGACACGCTGCTCTGAGAAGTAGCACTACTACTAGCACCATCACCCGAGGTGCCACTAGGACCAGCACCCACATGCTCGTATGCTATGATCTGGCTCTCATGAAGGATTCTCTGATATGCATCAAACTCGTGTGCACTCCACTCAATCTCTGAAGGCACCTCAGGCTCCTGATCTCTGTCATCAACGGCGTCGAGTCCTAAGTCAGTAGTAGGTGAGGTAAAATCAAGAGGCCTACCAGTCCCCTAGCATCTACTCAAGCGAATCTTGGGTGAAGATCGTCAATGCCCAAAACTCTGTATGTTGCTAGGTCGATGCGTGCTTGGCAAGAGGGACATGCCGAGAAGCATACTAGCTCCTGGGTGATGTAAGACAAATGGAAAAAATATCCACATCCCATAGCATATCCACCAATACGCTCAATGTCCTCAAGACATAGAGCGCAATAGGCATCACACGGAGGAATGGTGGTACATCCTGAGGAAGAGTTCGTCAAAAAACCTCTGTCAGGCCGTGGATATAGAGGCAAGTAAGGCACTGTCACGTCTGAGGATCTGTGGAACTCCCGAACATGCAGTATCAACTGCTATGCCCTATGCTGTGCAATCCGCTCCATATTCATGTGCTACTCTGTCTTAGCTTTAGAACTCTCTACCTCAGTCCGAGCCTACTCAAAAAGTAAAGCATACAAATAATTGATTAGTCTCTCTCATTGGATATTACTTAAAGAAATTTATAACGTTGGACCTTAATTATAACTCTTTTACGTACAAGAGAAACCTACCTGCTGGATGTCAGACTCTCTCGCATGCCATGCCTCTGCCGTCCGCAATGCAGCTCTAAGGGCGGTCAATCTCCGCTCTCGCCTCTATTAACTCCTGAGTGCGTCTCTCAGTGGGGTAGATATGGGACCCTATGTGACACAATCTGCTCATTTTAAAAATATAAAAAAGTACATATAAACATGTAAACAAATGACTAAGAAGTAATATGTAAATACCTTGACATCTCATCGAAATCTACATGAGAACAAGCGCACCACGTACTGGATGATCTCCACGGTACTCCGTATGTCTATGCCAACCTGGGTGCCAAGAGCCTCGACCGTCGACATAGGCATAAACGCAGGATCTGTAGCAGCTACACGAAGGGCTGGTGGAGGCCGCCTACCCTGGTCTTGGAGACGGCCTCGGTCAGCACACTGCCACACCAGGCCGATGGCTAGTGTAATCCACCTCCTCCCCTATGATAAACTCCGCATATAATTACTTTGCGAAGTATATGAAAATTTGGCAGTTGTTCATCATCCTCCCATATGCGGCAACATATCGGCAGATATGTGCCACCATACGAGGATGCGAACACCATGAAATAATAAGGGGCTTGCCCACCCCAAGCCTCATCCCACTGCTATAGAGGAAAAGATCTGACAATATGGGAATTCTCACTTAGGATTGAAAATGGACCTTCCCATAGTTAAATTAAGCTAATTTTTTTAATAAATTCATGGTAACAAGTATATTAATCCCTAGATTTTTAGATTGAAAGATTCAATAATATTTTATTTTCTTGAATTAAATTACAATTGATTTAATGGACCTTTGACAATCGTAACAAATTTTTCAAAGTAAATCTACAAAAATCCAAGTGTTAGATTTATAATTTTACCTTAAACCCACATTTTACTCATCTTTCCTAATCTAATCATCACTAGATCCATACAAATTGAGCATTTTAAATGGTAGATGTGGTGGGAGGACAAAATAGTTTTTTTTAACAATTCTAATACCTTTTAAATAATATAGAAAATAGTAGAACACATCAAAAATTACTCGATAAATTAAGTTAAGCTCTATGTTTTATTTGAATTTGTGATATGCAAAGTGGGAATATCATATGAGTAATAATGTAAAAGTTGTAGGCAATTTACTCACATTTAGTGTACCTGTCTAAACCTCCACGCGATAGGGCTTGTATACAATTTTGATTCCCAAAAAAAAAGGAAATTTACAATTATTGGATATTCAATCAGATTATAGTTTCAAGTGCCCAACTTTGCATATGATATTTCATTAGAAGAGCTTGAAGTGAAACTCCTTGGCTAACTAGAAGAGATTGGCTATTCTTCTTGAAAAAATACTTATTTTCAGGCTAAAGCCAAGGGCGCCCACTAAATGAAACTAGATAACCTCATCTTACAACCACCCCTATGGTCTCTTCTTTGCCATTACCCCCTAATTATAAGTTGGACTAGATAAGATGAACAAGCAAGAGCTCTAGGATGCCCCAAGAAAAGGCTTGACACCAACAACCTCAAACCTTCACTCATTCAATGTATGTAAAGCTCTACCAAGGCCTTGCCACTACCAAATCCCTTTCAAGTGCTCTTTAAATGCAATGTAATCCCTAAAACCAAAAATCAAAATCCTAAATCTAACGTTGCAAAAGAAACCCTACTTTGTCAAGACCTTGCTCGCTGTCTCGCTACCAAAGCCCTTAATATGTCTCCAATGTGGCCGCTCTCTCGCCACCCGCGCAACTATGTTGGGAGAGCGTGAACTGCCACCCCCACAATCGCATTGGAGAGAGCATGAGGCAAGCGTGACTCGAGTATGAGTCGAAGACCCACTGTGCTCAAGCTGACGACCTGACCCACTCCGTCAACTCGTCCACTGTGCTTGAGCTGAAGCGTGTCCAAGACCCACTGTGCTCCTGGAGCTGATGACCCGACGCGATCAGCTGAAACGGTGTAGTAGAAGAAGAGTCCAAGACCCTACCTAAAGAAGATGCTCCTCGAGCTGATGACCTGCTGACCCACTGCCAACTGCTCGAGCGGACAACCTGGATAGATGTGGCTCGAGCCGAGCTGATCTGACACCCGATCCGACCGCCCGATGTTCGAGCTCAGGGTCTCTTTTGACGTGCAGCTTTGCCCACGGTCTTTTCCCATAATCACCCCCGTTTTTAGCTTCTTAATATAAATTTTAACGTTTTCCAAAAAAA
Source organism: Cibotium barometz (assembly GCF_041138505.1). Classification (NCBI taxonomy): domain Eukaryota; kingdom Viridiplantae; phylum Streptophyta; class Polypodiopsida; order Cyatheales; family Cibotiaceae; genus Cibotium; species Cibotium barometz. The sequence goes on from NC_141053.1 coordinate 7,422,941, forward strand.
AATTAATAAGTTAATTACGTTGAAAATGGCGCATGACGGATGTCAAAAATCAACCCTGCTCGAGTTGACCATCTCAACAGAGAAGCAAGTAACAGTCCATCTGACAAAAGAGGCAAGTATCCATTCGGATACAAGGGTATGTATATATATATACACGACCCCAAGCTGACTATCCACAGTCTGCTCGAGCTGACAACCTGCACGAACAGAGGCAAGTATATATATACATATACATACATACATATATATATATATTGTTTGCTATGTTTTTTTTTTACCAACAAGCGCAAGAATTAATTAAGAGAGACAAAAATTACAAAGTCTAGCTGGGAAACAGCACCACACTCATAACAATTACAAAACTCAAAAATTCCTTATCGCATAGCTTCAATTCTGGATTGCAGAAGAGACACAAAACGAATGGCCTCCGCCGCCTTCATTTGGAGCGCAATCTGTTGAACTTGTACCGGAGTGCTTGGTTGAACTGGAGGTTCTCTAAGTACTGCATCTTGTGTGGTATACAGTCTCATCTGTACCAAGTGGATGTCATAAATCTGCACATGAAAATCAGCAAAACAAACTTCTCAGATTTGGAACCTGGTAAGCAACCTCAAAAGCAATCGCACATCTATCTTTCCAAATCAACCAAAGGAATTCAGCTCTGACTCTGGCCCAACACTGGGGGAGCACCCCAACCGTATCCCCTAGAAGTAGTTGTTTAGCTGAGGGCAGGCCGCCCAGAGCAAACCAAATCGGTGACAATATGTCAATAGATCTCTGACAATTTCTGAACAAATGCCCAATATCTTCAATGCTACGTTTACATCTAGCACACACCCCATCTAAGAGCCCACATTTCCTACACTTGTCACCTGTCGAAATGGCTTTATGCATAATCAACCACAATAACACAGATTTCTTAGGCTGAATCTCTTTAGACCAAATTGAGCGGAATTTGAAGTTCCATTGGTGCCTGTCATAAAGGACTGACCATCTCTTGTTGAGAGCCACATGTACAGGGGTAGACGGTACTGCTTGCACACGAGGGGGGTGACAGAACGCTGTGCCTCCTCTCCAACATAAGCCTTTGATGGAAATAGGCTCGGAGACTGATATCTGCCATGTCTCATTTTCAGGAAAGATGCTGATACGATCACACACCAGCATCACTTCCCAAGGGAGGAGTGAGAATTTTAACAGCAGTTCATCATTAGTCATCCACCTATGGGAGGGAAATTGCCATACATCAGCCCATACTTTGATGCCCTTCTTGTGAATACGTAGAGCAGTATGTATTGAAATGCTGGACACCGGAGGAACTGGTCTAAGAGGAAACCACAGAGAGTCCGAAGCTCTGATAGAGTAACTGTGTCTGCTTTCCCACACAACCCCTACCTTGTCACGATATTTGTTCCAAGCTTTCCATAAAGAGTGAAGCAGCTCAGACCCTTTAGGTTTGACAGTTTCATGTCCTAGCAAGATAGTAATCCAAGGCAGATCCTTCCAACCTGAGAGATTTTCCAAGGAGAATTGGTCAAAGTTTCTAAATAGCAGACGGGAAGAGCATTCCTCAGGGTGAGAGACAGCTCTAATAATAGTCTTAACAGCAAGCCGGTCAGCCCTAGCGAGAATATCTACAACCCCCAGTCCCCCTTTGTCCTTGGGAAGGCAGCAGAATTCCCATTTAACTTTGGCAGCTCCTCTCCTGAAAGCGTCTCCTGACCAAAGGAAGTTCCTACAAAGCTTTTCAATTTCCTTTAGTCTGGGGGTCTCCAACAGGTGAGGAAGAAAAGGACGTAAGCAGCTAAGAAATGATTAAATACCAGCACTCTGCCCACTAACGATAGCTGCATACCCATCCATCTATTCAGCTTGCCCCTGAATTTGTCAACTACCCAGTCCCACCTTTGCTTCAGGGTAACTCCGAAGCCCATAGGAATGCCTAGCAGCCGAAAAATTTCACCAGCCCGAATGTTCTGACTCCAGTTGAAGCCCCCAACAACCGAGTTAGGGGAGACATCCCAATTAACGGGCACTCCCAGGACAACACCTCGAGAGCCTCTAGAATGAGACGAAGAGAACCATCTATGATCCTCAGAGACCTCCTTAAGACGGCTAAAAAGCTCGTTGCCATTTGTTTTGACCTCCTGAAGAGCTATTATCTCCGATTTGTTAGAGCAGAACCACTGTTTCAGCTTCCTGGCCTTGATGGGGTCTGAAAGCCCCTTGATGTTCCAAGAGACTAATCTCATTTATGGGACTTCTTATTGGATTTCTTGGACTGAACTCTGATGGGCGAAGCTTGTGAAGCAGCTTGCATAGGTCTTTTGTGGTCTTTGTGGATCTCCATAGGAGTGGAAAACCGAGCCCCCTCCACCTGTACTTCCTTGCCTTATAAGCAGAGGTATCTCCCGCCAGAACGTTAACATTCAGTACACGCATTGCAGATTGATCATTTTCATTGACCTGATCTTCCAGCGATTTGCCCACCTCTGCTTCTTCATCAGAGTCCGAGAGCAGAGACTCTTCAACCTCAGAGTCAACCCACTCCGGCAAAGAAGCTAGGAGGGCAAACTTGTTAACAGATTTAGCCCTGGTCTTAGAAGCGTCCTGCCAGGTTTCTTTGGTCGCCCTCTTAGGGGGGGTGACTCTAACTGCTTTAGGGGCTTGCTGAAGAGGGGTGGCATCTGGAGAAGCTGGGGAAGGGGCGTTGAGACGGAGGTAAGTCGAGGACAGTTTCTGACGAAGTGCCCAGTGGCACCACAGTGAAAACAGGTGGATGGGAGGTATTTGTACACTATGGCTTGCTCAAAGTGTTCTCACCATCGTCGGTGAAGATATCAATCGCTGAGGGGAGGTCCAACGAAATGTCCATTTCTATGAGAACTTGAGGATGCCAAGAAGGCACATAGTCCGAGCGGGGTTTTCCTCCCAGGACTTTCCCCAGCTTCGAACCAATGACTCCTAGGTGGTTATGGTAGTGGAGGGGCAGATTAGGAAACTCTACCCAGACAGGGTAGTTAACCAAGGCAAAGGCTTCAGGATTGAAATCTTTGTTCCAGCGAAAAAGGCTGAGGGGGGAATTACGGATGAGCCACTGGCCTCTGCTGAGGACATCAAACGCCAACAACGAACAGATAGTGGTTTTTAGGAAGGGCCTGGATGGCAGCACCAATTGCACCCCACTGGGAGTCGAATCCAGCTTCTGATAGACTCTGCTGGGGGTCTAGGACCCGCCAGCAAACCGATAAGAGCCCTATTCTCCAGATCATGCTGTATTCTTCGGATTTGAGAAGAAGGAAGAGTGACTGAGGGCTTACCTCCAATATGTGCATCCCCTGTGCCTGCTCCAGTAGCACCAACGCCCCCGTTTACAGAAACGATCAGATGACGAAGGACCTTGGGCATCAGCCAGTGAAGGAGGGAGATTCAGGGCTTAGGCCGGCGACAACACCATGAGACTTGAGAGCGGTTTCCATGGGAATGCCATGGAAGGCTTCGTGAAGTGCTTGAGGAGGAGACGGGAAGCACGAAGGAGAAGGAGCAGCGTCGGTGATATCGACCAGACGAGATGGCGCGTTGAACTGCAGTAACGAGGGCGCATGATGCAGCTACCACGCAATAGGCTGAGGAAAGCCTGACGCGGTGGCCATGCAGACTGCCTCGGCCCCGACGGAGCGCTTGAAGTGACTGATGGTTGAGAGCTTCTGATTAATAAGCTGCTAATCCTCTGCGTAACTACTGATTAACTATCGCTAATCCCGACCTTCCCGCCATGCTTCTGATCTTGAGAGAAAAAGATCTAGATATAAACGTATGAATATATATATAACATTATGACAAAAACTTGCATTTATTATACAACACAACATACTTAATATACTTAAAAGCATATTAAACACCACATCTTTGCCACAAAAATTGTTAAAATAATAAGTAATTAATCTTAATAATTGTCTTAGTACTTTGTAGCTCCTCTTGCTCAAATTTGGAATAAGTACCGAGAAAAGCAAAATGATCAACTCTTCTTTCACTCTTACTCAAGGCAATTTACAACAAAAAAATAAAATCAATAAAAGACTAAGTTTTTAAAAAAACTAATTCTACTTTTTTTATTTTTTCTTATTTTTCTTTTTCGTCCTCATGATCGGGGTATAAAGTGGACATCCAGGGTAGCCACCAAATGAAAGAACAACTCACGGCTAGAATCTCAAATAACCGTGATGCAAATGAATCATCATGTAGATCAAGACCAAGATGTTATCATACATCTCAAGTGGCATATGATGCACCCAAAGATGAATGTCCTAGATCTAAAGAAAATAGGATCATGTCAATAATCATGGAAGCCAAAAGAGCACATCTTATAGTCAGCATCGTGTAAGAACAAATTTGAATCAATGCCATCGTCCACTATAGCAACACCCAAATAATAAAAGGCATAATCTTTTGTATCAATGTGTATATGGGCACGATCCAAACTATGCACCAAATCCTCACATGTGCAAATCCCTCTATGTGTGTGTGATACTCCAAGGCAAAAGTGTGATCAATAGGATCATCATAAGCATCATCCATCACTAAAGATTGATAATGTATCCACACGAGAGATAAGTGGAATCATCTACAAAGTCACTAACCTTGAATCTCTAACCTGTCACACAGTGAAGTAATCCTCTAGGTAGGGTTTGTCTCCATCAATACTGGATCTAAGAAAATGTCTAAATCAAATGTAAAACTCTCTAGATCCATATGTATAATCATGTGTCTCCTATGAGAACTCACCTTAGTAAAGTCATCACTATCCTCATGCCTCAATGCCTGACTGCTCAAATACATGCACTATACCCACATAAGCATTGCCATATAAACTATAAGGACTAGGAGTAGTGGTATCATGAATGCCTCCACATGTGAAAGCCCTAGAAGAATAGCTTGATATATCTAGCATAAGAAACTCATGCCTATGATCATGTTTATCCCGTGACTCCACATGCAAAGTATCACTAACCTTGTGTGTGCTAAATGGATGCATCATTAATGAATGCTGACCCACAAGATCATCTAACATTAGGACATTTTGGAGGTCATTCGTAGGGCCTTGTAAGAAAATCGTCGATTCTTATTTTCTCTCTCTAGAAAAAATCTTGAAATGCTAAAATAAAGAGAACATAAAAGTCATAAAAGTGTAGTCTCTGAGCTGCCAGAGAGGTAAATTTTCTCCTAGGCGGTCGTCTTAAAGTTTGTTGGAACCTTCTTTGAAATGATACATTCGAAACTGCAAGAATAAAGTTCGTTCTTCAGGAGAATATTATTGCACAGAAGAATAAAGTTCGTTCTTCAGGAGAATATTATTGCACAGAAGAGAGTTTGGAGAGGGAATTAGAACCTTCATCTCCAATTTCAAAAGACAAATACAAGCCTTCTCTCACCATAGCGAGTCATATTCTTTCACTCTGCCTCATGTAGTATACTTACTCATTCCTAGAACACTCCAATGGAGGACAACCATGTACACACTCATTCTATTGAAGAGTCTAATCATGAAAGCATTAAGAGAAAGTACCATCTGCACATTGATCTAGATAGTGCGTATGCGCCCATTCAAAAACGCAGAAGTGGACAATTATTGCTCTCATCAGATGTCAAAGATCATATGAGGTTATCGGGGAAGCAACACATAGACCTTTGGTGTGATGGCTCCATCTATCCTATTTACCCTCGCACTGCTTCACATCCTCCCTTTTCAAATCCCACAACTCTTGCGTTTTGCAGGTCATGGCACCAAAGGCTTACTAGGATATTGCAATTCAATTTCTTACATGCAAGAAAGAGAGAGGCATTATTCACAACACTTAGCAAATGAGCTTCTTAGCTTGTTTGGTGAATGCAAGACACAAAAAGTTAGATTGGAAGAACAAGAATGTCAAATCAACAGACTAATAAGTGACCTCCGCAAATATAAAGAAAAAGTCACAATCATTGGACCGCGCATACAGAGAAGAAAGCTCAAAAACGTCGAGAACTTGAGGCTTGATTCTGGAGGCCTAAAGAAGAGAATCCAAGCCATAAGGTAAGATTGCACTCAATGCATTCCCATTCACATGTCTTTTATGTTAGCAGTTAATATTATTTTATTTGCTGGGCTGCTTTGTGGTTTACATGTTCTCTATGTTAGTAATGAGTAGTGTTGTATTAATAGGGTTGTCCGCACATCCTGACAAAGAGAATATCAATCCCAATATTAATCCAACAAAGCAACTAAAACCATTCATGACATCAAGAATGGCAAGGAAAATGATAAAAGAGAAGAAGTTCAAGGCGGTTCAACAAGATATAGTGGATGAATTTGTAACCAACAATATAGTTTCGGCTCTGCGGATATTCAATCCACCATGGATTCAAGTGGAGTCAGTCGTAAGGGTTATAGTGCCATCCAGAAGTCAGTGTCATCACTCCTTGAGGCCAAAGGCATTAAAGCAAAGCTACTTCCAACACCTACAAAAGTTTGGAGACATAGGGAGGAATTAAACATAGAACAGCTTCACTATGTTGGTCACTCATACCACATTGTAGGAGAGTTTAAGGGAGAAGGTGGCAGCATATTCTACAATGAACACAACAATATATTCATGGACTTGGAGCTCTTGCAAAAGATAATGGTGGAGTTCTATGATATTACATTTGAGGAGATAGGAGGTGTACTTCAGTTTGTCATCAAGCTTGATGAGTGCGAGATTATCAAGGAGAAAAAGATGGAAAGGGTCACAATAATACTTATGAATAGGGCTCTTTGTAATCGCAGTAGGGATGATCCAAAGTATTTTAGTGTGCAGTCCGAGACAAACATCTGGTGGCTAGGTTCATTTGAGGTCAAGAAAGAGGACCATGAATCCTCGTTTTGGGTATTTCATCAAACATATATCCCCAATCTCATCAAAGAACAGATAAATGCAACCAGGAATGCTCTATGTAGAGAAAAGGGAGGACTTTCAAGTTCAATGGCATCTTGCGGGTGACTTGAAGACTCTCAACAAGTGATTATTTAATTGCAGCAAAGGGGCCAATGCAAAGTCTCCATGCCTTTACTGCATGGACTCCACAAGGGTGATGGACTCTAAGTGGTGGAGACGACCACCGAACAGACAAATTTTAGATGAGAACTTTAAACCACTATTTGAGATTCCTCTTTCCAATGTGCATATATGCACGCTTCATGCTTTGTGTCGTATCATAGAGAAACTGGTATATCTCCACATTGGCTTTGCTTGGAAGATCAAGAATGTAGCAGAGAGGAAAGAAGCCATCCGTGCATTGGAGAAGGTGCTATCAGAAATTGGACTACATGGAGGTAATGTCTAGATTCTGAAGGACACTAAAAAGTTATCTAATGAAAAGGAAGTTCCAATGAAGCCCTCTACTGGAGGTGTTAAGGCAAGAAGATTTCTTTCCAAGCCAATGAATAATTAGCAACACACACCTACAAAGTTAGGAAAGCTATATACAACAACCTATACAAGCATAATCGAATACCAACAGTGGAAAAAGCTTCATAATGCAATGAAAGACCATGAAGGTGCTTCAAGGAATGTCAAAGCAGATGTTTGGTGTTCAATTGATACTCTGTTCCAAATGTGTGAGAAAGTCGACTACTCCCAGTAAGACAAAAAGAGCTTTTAAGACAACTTACAAGCATTCAAAAAAAGCACTCAGAGGAGCTGCTTGGACTAACACCAACATTACACACTATATGGTATGTTTCTAGCTTACTGTTGTTTCCTAGCCCTCGATACGAATTTACATTGTATGTTTTCTTATATGCAGCATATTCTCCACAACTACATGCCTTACTTTATCAACAAGTACGGAGATCCTAGCATTTGGAACACACAAGGGCTTGCGAAATCACACTATATGGCTCGAAATGCATATTTCAGGCACACACAATATGGTGGTGGAAAAATTAAGGCAAACAGCCTACAAGAAGTGTTCCAATGGTTCTATAGAAGGATACTACAACAACTACACAAAAAAGAAACCTTGAGTTCATCCAAACTGATGCAGACATCATATCACATTCACACACACACACACACACACACACACACACACACACACAGAGAGAGAGAGAGAGAGAGAGAGAGAGAGAACCTGAGTCTCATCTGTCAACGACGAATAGTTGGTCTTGCCAAAGGTTAATAGAACTTTTACTATCTTCTCCTACTTTGTTCATCCATTCATTTGTGGAGTCATTCAACTTATCATAGCCATATTTGGCCTAAAGCTCCATGAGGTTTTATCGTCTGGCACAAAGCCATCATCTTTGAACTTCTATGCTTTGACCAAACATATGCTGAGACACTCTTTACTATTGTAATTTTCCTCCAATGCTAAGTCATCACACTGTCATCTTCTGAGACAAAACCACTGCCCTCTTCTTGAAAATTAGCAATAGCACGTAGAGCAAAATCTTCCTTATTAAGACTGAAAATATTCTGAATGTCAGATAAGAGTACATAGCGTTTGTTATCCAATAAGAATTCTGGCAGCACTGGCAATATTAGACCACACTGGTCCACTTTAAAGAGATCTACATCCAGAGGTATCTGTATTGTGCACGTCTTAAGAGCAACAATATCCATAGACTTCACCTCCTCTTCCTCCTGTACTAATTGTATCTCTTCCTCAACTTCTGCCTCTTCAGAAGGTAACTCATCTTCTTGGGGAATCTCATCTTTAATAGTACCTTCATAGAGTAGTTCTTCACCCCTTTCAGGAATCTCTTTATAGAGGCAGTGCAAGCAGTAGAGGAATCCAAATGGCTCATACAAAAGCCTGCAGCAACTCATGTGCATGGTACACCAAGTAGGCTTGTAGGAAGATGGGATTTCCTGGTACTTCTTGTATAAAAAATTGTTTGCCTTCTTGTATAAAAACTTGTTTGCCTTCTTGCTTCCTACATAATCCAGCAAGTGCACATAAGCCTGATTACTTAGCAGCAACCTTCCTTTGGATACTAATTTTTTGAAACCGTCCCTGTGTTTCGACGAGGTACTCTACATGCTGATCCAAAATTGACTCTATGGCAAAGGCTTGTTAAACATCTCAGTAATAATGTGAAAGTCATCAGCAGCTCTAGCGTTACAAAAAAAATCAAAAAGTTTCTCATCAATTAAGGCAAGATCATTGCTCTCAGCAATTTCCTCCTCCTTGTCCTTCATGTGTCAGTGCTACAAACTTGCTCCTTCTTCTTTTTCTTCTTCTTCTTCGGCATCTCTGTCAACAGTTTGCCCTTTCTCCTCCTAAGCCTCCATTGAGAAATCAAAATCCCTCTTAATAGAGAGCCTCTGGCGAGCAAGTCGTTTAGAAAGGGACACCAGACTGAGAACACCTACTTTCTCATGTTCATCTGCCTCCATATCCTGGTCTTCTGAATGGGGTTCCTCATCATTATGATGCTTTACAAAGTAAAGGGGGGAACTTGATTCTCTCAGCTCCATAGTTGGAAATCCTTGATCCTCTGTCTGTCCTCTCACAAATTGTGGGTCCTCTATCCATGCCATAACCTCCGCACGGTCGTCAGTAGTGAAGTCAATAGATCTTTTCTTCGTGGTCATCAACAGCTTTGGAGACTTCATCCGTACGTTGCTCCTCCTCTAGCAACACTAAATTTAGGATCTAGCACCATGGCTCCCCGCTAAGCTCTCTCTATTCTGATCATGAAAACACTGGCACGAATTAGAAAAGGAGAGACCCCTCTATTTATATTTGTGGGATTTGGCGCGTTAATGCACGTCCATTACTCTTACAAGTGCCATATCGCGCCAAACTGCACAAACCTCTCTCTCTCTCTCTCTCTCTCTCTCTCTCTCTCTCTCTCTCTCTCTCTCTCTCTCTCTCTCTCTCTCTCTCTCTCTCTCTCTCTCTCTCTCTCTCTCTCTCTCTCTTTGTGGGTGTACTGTATGTGTGTGTCTATGTTGTATATGCTTTTGTGTGTGTGTGTGTGTGTGTGTGTGTGTTAAAGCTTGTGTCTATCTGTTCCTGCATGTCTGTGTGTGTGTGTGTGTGTGCGTGTGTGAAAGATTGTGTTTGTCTGTGCATACATGTCTGTGAGAGAGAGAGAGAGAGAGCAAGCAAACTTACCTATTGCCATTGTTGCCTGCTTACGTGGGAGTGGATTCTCTCTCTCTCTCTCTCTCTCTCTCTCTCAAAAACGAGAACCGTTAATAGTAGCGTGAGGTTTAAATAACTTTATACGAGTCCACGTGTGATGTTGACCATTGACACATGGGGTTTGTGAATATTAAAAATGACATATTTTTTATTCTATTTATACGGTGTGCCCTGAGAGAGAGAGAGAGAGAGAGAGAGAGAGAGAGAGAGAGAGAGAGAGAGAGAGAGAGAGAGAGAGAGACACTCACATTCATCCAGCAATCCATTGAATACGACAGCGATCCATCAAACACGACAAGGCACCAACGACTTTGGTATGTCTTTCTCTTGACGTACACACACGCACACACACTCTCTCTCTCTCTCTCTCATGCACGCACACACAAACACACACACACACACACACACACACACACACACACACACACACACACACAAGGAGAAACGTATACAACACACACACAAGGAGAAACACATACATACACATCCAGTACTACGAGACAGAGAGAACAGAGAGAGAGAGAGTGTGGTTTTTGCGATTTGGCGCGATATGGTGCTTGCAAGCCAAACAGAAGAGTGCTATCGCACAAACTGCAAGAATTATGATAGAGGCATCCCTAGTGCACACACATACACACACACACACACACACACACACACACAAATACACACACAGAGAGAGAGAGAGAGAGAGAGAGAGAGAGAGAGAGAGAGAGAGAGAGAGAGAGAGATGTGTTTTTACGGTTTGGCGCGATATGGCGCTTGCAAGTCTAACACAAGTTCGCTATCGCGCGCCAAACCGCACTAACTATGATAGATGCCTTGCTATGTGCGGTCTAACACGTACACACACACAGGACATACACAAACACACACACACACACACACACACACACACAGAGGCAGAGAGAGAGAGAGAGAGAGAGAGAGAGAGAGAGAGAGAGAGAGAGAGAGAGAGAGAGAGAGAGAGGTTTATGTCTCTTTCTTCCAGGCCTATTGGTATCTCATGGCGAGGACAAAAGCTATTGCAAGGAGACAGGGTAAGGGGCCTAGATTGGCAGCAAAGGCTACCTCTCAGAAGAAGCCAAGAAAGGGAAAGCCTATCCATATTCTAAAGCAGGCTAGAACAAGAAGATTTTTGCAAAACTTCTACATTTTGAGGGAAATCAAGAAAGCTCAGAATTGTGTAGAGTTATGTGTTCCAAAGCTCCCTTTCCAGAGGCTATGTTGCAGGTCTATTTGTGAGAATTGGAGCCTAACTCTAAGGTGGAAGAGGATAGCCTTGCTTTGTCTATAGGAGGCAACTGAAGATTTTCTCATAGAGTACTTCAATGACCTATGTGTTGTCTGTGCCCATGTGCATAGGATGACGATAATGCCCAAGGACAGTGAGACACTGAAGAGGCTTAGATGGAGATATGAGAAGCTTCTACACCTTGCAGAGCTTATAGATCCAAAGATGAGAGACATCCTAATGATTCCACCAGCAAGAGCTCCACAGGATAAAATAAAAATTGTAGAGATGACACATGATGTTAACACAAGAGCAAGGGCAAAACAGGAGGCCAAACTGGAGGAAGAGCACAATATCAGAAAATAAAAGGATCAACAAGTAAAAATAACCCTAGCGAATATCCAAGAACAGTACATCAAAGAAACATAAGAGTTGGAGTCAGCCAACCTGGAGATGATAAGGAGCTTGCAGAGGGGTATTTTTGTCTTTGTGAATATCCAAGAACAGTACATCAAAGAAACATAAGAGTTGGAGTCAGCCAACCTGGAGATGATAAGGAGCTTGCAGAGGGGTATTTTTGTCTTTGTGAATATGGAAGATGGTGAGAGATAACTCCCCTTGACCTGGTGGATGTCAGGACCTTGATGGATAGGACATCACAGATCTTAGACACTATCCTATACATGTGCCTAAAGTAAGTATGCAAATTGCATTTACTGATGATATGGTCCTTCCCTCTTTAGTTCTTTCCTTTTTCCTTAATAAGTTACCCTTGTTTTTGCAGTTTAATAAAGTGTCAACTTCCTCGAGAGAGCCATTCTGAGGTGTTTATTCTGAACTCTCAACCGACACCATTGCTAAGAAAAAGGAGCACTTCCCAGAGCAACAAGAGATACAAAAGTGGTTCACGTATTTGAACATACTGGAGGTTACAGTAGTAATTCTTCCGTATGATCCCACAAATACATTATTAATTGATGATACCCCTGAGAAGGCTATGTATAATCCCATTAGAACATGGATATCACCCCTTCCTTTCGAAGGTAATGCAGACAATGTTTATTTGGAAGAACAATTGATTCCATATTTAGATGGATTGTACAAATCAAAAGACTCTGTACAAGATTATGTAATGAGAAAGCCATTTTTGTAATGCAATGTCTTCAACTGTCCTATTCTCACTCAAGTAATGTGTCCTGGAAAATAGTATACATTGTCTTGTTTTTAAAAAATAAAAGTCAAACAAAAGGCTCTTAATTAATTATATCAAAACAGTACATTCAAATGGGTAATGTCAAGTAGAAGTGTCAAGATAGACTTGATTAATTATGTCGAAAGAGTACATTGAAGTAGGTATTGTCAAGTAGAAATGCTCTTGACTGTGTTACCCAATTCTTTACATTGTATTAGTCGCTCCCTTCTAAGGCGGACCTTTCTTCTATTGTGAATGAAAGTAAAGTGTACCGGCATGTCTTGCAAGGATTCTTCGACAATATCCTTCCTTAGCTGTTGTAGATTGCATTTCTCCCGTATAGAAACAATTGTCACTAGTATTGAAGCTTCATCAATCACTTCAATGTCTATGACTTTGTTGTCCATTGCACTTGTGACTTCCTGATCCATTGGCACCAACTTTTCATTGATGTAACAGGACCTGCTATACCAGAAGGACAAGATAAAATTTTGAGTTGCAATCATGTACTTTGCAACTACTGTCTCCAGTGCAATGCTACAATGGATATCATCAAAAACTTTACTCGGCCATCCCTCATCAAGAAGTCTTGCTAAGAGGAATGTATCCAAATCTTTGCAAACGAGCATGGTTCTCGCTATCTTCACCTAAAATAAGCTAAAAAGCTCCACAAACACAGTAATTGGTAGGTAAACCATAATTTTTACTACACGAGTTGGAATTCTCCCTTGTAGAGAGTGTTGCACATCCTTGAAGAGCTTGCTCTTTGCTAACTCCATTACTGAGGAGTCTGGGATAGGACAATCCATGTAGTTCCACTCAGCTTGCAAAGGTAGCTCTTCCAAGTGGCCACAATTGTGTTTCTTGTTTAGCAGACGGTAGAAATGATCGTAGAAAAAGATTCTACATCTACAAGGCTTTTGTTGCTCCTTCCCTCATACTGTAGCCGACCAATGTGTGCATGAACCACATTCATAATTCCAATGATGCAGCACTGAACTGGCTCCCACTCCTCATATGATGAGGGATACACATTTGCAACCATAGACATGGACAGTTTCATAGTTCATGAGACCATTATGAGAAAATGGAAGATTGACAAGCGATAGATTAACTTACAGTTTAGTCTATGTGAGGGCAAATAAATGTCATCTTGACTCTCAAGCACAAGCTCATTATGCATATATATATGCTGCACTAGGACTTCCTTGATGGTTGTCCTTCAAGCCTCTATCCTTGAAGTCTTTCACTCTTCCTTTCCATGACGCCCTAAAGGTATTCTTGTTGCTTTTCTTTCTTCTCTTCCTTGACTACATAAGGACCCAGGTGCCCTTGGTGATTAGCACTTCAGTCCACTGATTTTGCGCATTGACAGAGTTGGATACAAGTATAGCAAACACTGATGATCTTGGTCTCCTTGCCCTAGGAATTGAATCATGCATTAGTGGGGCAAAATCGGGATGATATAAAACGAGATTTTCTACCCATCGTTTCAAGAGGAAATGGAGTACAGAAGGCTGAAGCTTTAGAAAATGGAGTGCAGCAGAAGGTAGAGGAAATGAAAAGAGCGTGAGAAATTGTTTAAGCCAAAGAGAAAGTTTGAGAAGGAGAGAATTTTCCCTCCTCTGCAAAGATACATGTATTTAATATATGGATAGGAATAGAAGTTCCCTCCCTACAAAAGTGTAGGTGTGTTTAATGCATTCGGGTGTGAAAAGTGACTATCAAGTGTAAGTAGAGTACATTTTGAGGTGAAAAAGAAGAGTTTTTGGATTTAGGAAGAAAAAGAAATAATCTTTATTTCAATGTAACGTTGCCTTCTTCCTGATTGGATGCGCTCCTTTTTCTCTCTCTACCAAAAGGCCCTACGAATGACCTCCAAATTGTCCTAATGTGCCAAACTATGATCCCTAGAAAGGTAGGTAGAGGGTAGGTAGGCCTAGCTATATCAACACTCATAATGCTCGATGTCATACCTACCCTCGAGATCATGCCCACATGATCTCGTTCACACACATCACTATCACATACATCATTATCATGTGCATATGTGTCCATGCCATCATGTGCATCATCATGTGCACATGTGTGTGATACATCAATATCATCATATGTGTATTTGCATGATACATCATCATGTGTATCAGTATAAGATACATCATCATCATCATCTAACTCTGTGTCGATGTTGTCTACGTCCTCAAGGACATAGTCATGATGGATCAAGTGTGGGACACTCGTATAAGTCACTATAAGAAGAGTCATCCCATGTAAACAATGTTGAGCCGTCCATGTTGTTGAGGTAGCCAGCAATGAAACTATGAAATCACCATGTACATACCAAGTGGCAAGTACACCTGTCTCATTGAAAAGATACCTCAAGTGGCTAGGCATCAAGCCCTCGAGCTCAAACGTCCACCTGTGGCATGAGTAGGCTGTCTCGTCATCGCATGAAGTCGACAAGTGAGGGTGTGGAAATCTAAACCTTAAAAAGTGCCAAAGGTGTGTGTGAATGCGACAAAAGCTACGTGTACCTTACAAGACACAAAGTGTCAGCTCAAGATAGCAAGCAAGCATAGAGCCATAACAAAAGTACATGAGCACGTCTCTTCGATCAGGATCTGAGATGGTAACAAAGTGATGTTGATGATGAGAATTCACACCATGGCGATCATATGAATGGTAACAAAGCGATATTGATAATGATCTCATGACGATGAGAACTCACACCGTGGCGATCATATGAAAGGTAGAAATAGTAAGAATAACCCATGGCTAGCAATCACCCAAAGTATACGAATCGAGCCCACAATACACTAAGCATGTGAACAAGGGATAACAATGCACATCGAACTCACACCACGTGTGAACCAGCCCAAACAATGCACCAATGTGCATGAACAATCTTACGATAATATGTGAACAAGGCCAACAATGCTCCAATGAGCATGAACAAGTTCCAACAAATCCCAAAGCACTTGAACACCCCACACAACACAAGGCGTGTGAACAATCTCTATAAACAAGCCTCAATATGGGTGTATGTGTGAGAGGATCAAAAGTAGAAAGTAGAGTGTGTGAAAGACTAAGGAGTGTCGAAAAAAAAAGCCCCCCAAATAAACCCTAAATTTTAATGGCAATAAGGCCCCTTTTGTTTCTTTGCTCAAAAGTTTGTCCCTTCTCGTCATGCTGTTGGCAGCCCCTTCTTTCTCTCCATGCTACTGGCACTCGTGGGCCGCTTAATCTTTAAGACTTGTCATCTCATCTCCACTCTCTCTCTCTCTCTCTCTCTCTCTCTCTCGTGCAAGATCCCTGAGTTCCATGTGGACGGCGGACGTTAGCTGCTGAAAGCTCAAATAGCTTATTAAGGATGCTTGGTGATACTAAGATCCCTTGGACCTCAAGCTGTACAACATGAAGGTAAGATTGAAAGCTCAGAAAGAACAAGAGGTAGGTAGCTTGCGCGATCACCGATGGCTATGCCCTACACAAAGTAGTACAACGTTGACGTGGATGTCTCTGCACGGCGTTGAAGCTCGTGCAGATCCACAATATTTTCTTTTTAATTCCTGCGTTGAGATTAGTTGCGGGCAGAGCTTCTAATTCTCCTGCTCCTCCTCCTCCTTGGCCAGCCTTCAGAAGCTCGCTCTGTGATGCGCCGCTTCTTCGCGCAAACCCTACCACTTCCCTAATCAGCTTCCTCACAAAGGAGGTTCTCTCGAAGATGCACATGCATGCAATTAGAAGCTCGCACGCTTGGTAACGATGTGGCCCTTGTTTACACCTACAGCAAGCAAGGCCACCCACGGAAAGAGAAGGCCGGTTTTTTCCCTCCTTAGCTCCTTGATATGCTAACGCAAAGGTGAATTGCTACTGAGACAGCTCTTTGAGCTTAACACCTTGCTCCTCTTAATGCTACGAGTATGGGCCCTTTGTCCAATGTAATCATTTGTGTGCTCTGGAAACACATGTGCAGTCCATTGATGGTGAGCATACAATCCTGTGAGTTAAAGTCGTTTTTCCCCAAACTAGCAAGATCTGTGTTGCCTTTTCAAGTTCACATGCACATCTTTTATGTTTCCTTATTACTACACCACATGTAGTTTTTGGTTTAGCATGCACATCTTTTATGTTTCCTTATTGCTACACCGCTTGTAGTTAAACTGATGAATGCTTGTCTAGTTGCATCAACCAAGAGTCTGAAACTTCTATTTTACTGTATCACCTTGTTGTTGATAACACGTTGCTATATTGCACTTCAAGTAATGCTCTGTATTGACTTAAAACACTAGTTATTGCTAGTATTACAATCCTATTCTTTTTATACTGCTTAATGGCACCACCTTGTAAGGTAAGTAGATGAGTTTGCAAGTTTGCTTTCTTCTATACTTTGCCTTTGCCTCTCCAAAATGTTGTATATAGGTTTGGAACCCTAATGTATATAGGTTTGGAACCCTAAGCACCAGTTGTGCACTGGCCCTTACATTAGAAGGGTTGGGTATAAATGTTTTCACACTATAAATTTGTTAATATTGCATACTTGCATTAAAATGAATTCTACATAGCATTGTTTACACAAATCGGCACCGAAATTGTATATTTTACACATTTCTTGATGGTGGAGAACATCCATTATTTTATCCCTTTCTGAACCTTCCTTTGTTAATCTAGGCAAAGATTTGTAATTTGATCAAGCTTTCCATTATTATTGAAACTATTATAAACTACATAGCATCTATTCTTGACTTTTCTCTTCAAAGATTCACAAAAACAGAACCAAGAAACACCTAGAAAATCTGCTTGAACTTTCTTTTGCACTTCATCACTAAGATTTTTATCATAAACCTTGTACAACAACCTTCTTGTAATATTTCTCCAAAAAGCTTTAAGAATATGTTGTTTAGGCTTTTTTTTTTTGTTACAGTTTGTCCAAAATTTGATTTCTGTAATCTTTACACATA